>NC_053133.1:27296467-27361467 GCF_010015445.1 Perca fluviatilis
ATTCTATACACCAACATGTGTCAAAGCTTACATGAAAACAGCATATTTATAAAGTTTGCTGACGATACAGTGTTGGTGAGCCTGCTACAGGGGGATGAGTCTGGCCATGGTCCAGTTGTAGAGGATTTTGTAACCTGGTGTGACGATTCCTATTTAAAGTTAAATATTACTAAAACTAAAGATATGATAATTGATTTTAGAACACGCCCTGTTGATCATGTCACTACGATTATTAAAGGGGAGGATGTGGATCAGGTAGAGAATTTTAAATATCTTGGTATTGTTATTGATTCAAAATTGTCATTCGAGCTGAATTGCGAAATGGTTTGCAAGAAGAGTCAACAGCGTTTGAGTTGCCTTAGGAAACTTGCAAAATTTCACGTTGAGAGACGCATGTTGACATTATTTTATTCTGCTTTTATTGAATCTGTTCTGTCATTCTCCATTGGGGTGTGGTATGGAAGCCTGTCGGTGAAGAACAAAAATTCTTTAAACCAAATTGTAAGGTGGGCGAGTAGAATAATAGGAGTAAATCAAAAGAATTTAGGAAGTATTTACACAAATCAGCTGTATCGGAAAGCAAGTACTGTCTTGAGTGATCTGTCGCATCCCTTACGAATTGATTTTAAGTTACTTCCGTCTGGTTGCCGGTTTGCAGCCTCAAGATGGAAAACAAGACGGTACAGGAATACTTTTGTTCCGGCCGCAATTGAAGTTTTAAATAATATCAGTACGAGAGAAGATTTAGTTCTTTCATAATTAACATGGATAGAGAACACCTATGTGTTGCGGTGCAGTTTGTCATGATGAGTATTGATGATTATTAATTATTACTTGTAAATTTGTATGTGGAATAATTGTATGTTGTTAAGTTTATTATGTGTGGACGACCAAATTCAAATTCTTTTTACTGCATAACGAATTTACCTACGGGTATGAAATAAAACGACCTTGACCTTGACACACACACACACACACACACACACACACACACAACAACACAAACAAACACACACACACACACACACACACACACACACACAGACTCAGAGACTTTGACAGTAAAATAATAAATGTTAGATTACCACTCACCCTGCCTCAGCCTTCAGTTTCCTCCTCCTGATCTCTTCTCTTCACACTTCTGTTAATTGTTGTGTGGTTTGTGTTGTATATTCTTCATATTCTTACTGAATACAAATTGCACTTTGTGACAAAGAATAAACTGAACTGAACTGAAATGGAGTCTCAACTTCCTGTTCTCATCGACCTGATCTGCTCCTCCCCCTCTTCATTTACAGGAAGTCAGCTGAGTTTATCTAAGAGTGTGTGTGTGTGTGTGTGTGTGTGTATGTGTGTGTGTGTGTGTGTGTGTTTGAGTCTCGGCTCATTGTTGATGTAACAGCTCCACCTGCTGTCCAAAGTAACAAACTACCAGCTGAAGGCTGACTTCACCAACAAACTACCAGCTGAAGGCTGACTTCACCAACAAACTACCAGCTGAAGGCTGACTTCACCATCTGGCCTTTCCTCTAAATTCCTGCCACTGGAAGTTACACTGACGAGGAATCTACCTCGGTGGTTGGTGCATACATACTGTACACAAACACATATATTAAACATTATTATGAAATAAACAATAAATATAGAAAGAAATATAAACTAAATAGCTGTTAAACATGAGAGAAAAGAGGCTGAATGTTTGAGTGCAGGATGGGTAAAACATAATATAGTCTATGTGCAGCGGGCAGATGAATAGTGATGATGTGTATAGTGAACATGATTAGGAGTTTATCTTAAAATATATATTCTTAGCTCTGTGACTCCAATGTTCAGAACATGAGAGGCAACAACTGAGGCTGGACTTGGAGAAAAAGTCCTGATTCATTAAGTTCTAGGGCTGCAACTATTCAGTATTTTATTATTCATTCATCTAAGTGTAACAGGCTGTATATAGGTTATGTTAAATTATAATATGTTTAAAATGTGACCAACAAACTTTATGATTCAACAGACACAGTGACGCAGTGGAAGAAGAACTCCAAACTATTAATACTACATGGTGAAAATACTCAGTCCATCGTCCTGCTCTGTTAGTAAATGTACTTGATGTAGAAGGAGCAGTGAGAGAGCTGATTCTCTGGAACATTACATCATGTCTTACTGCTGATTAAGACTTTGTGTGTAAACTGTGAATGTGCAGAGTAACACGCTGTCAGATAAATGGAGGACAAGAAGAAGTACAAGCTTTCCTTCTGAGATTAAAGTATTCAGACATGTTACTGTAGTAAAAGTACTCTAAGCATGTTGTTGAAGTATCAAACAGCAACTTACAGTTTCATCAAAAGTCCAAAATTGCGACGTAGAACAACTCAGGTGTTTTTTTCTGATGAGTCACAGCTCCACCTGACAGGAAGCAGACTTTCACAATAAGAGCTTGGTTCCTTCTCTCTGTGTGACTGTGGTTGTTGTTGTCAGTGTGTGTTCTTCCTCTGTCCCGTGAACGCCACACCAAAGACTTTCCACAAGTCTATGGCTGTTAGCTTTTAACACACACACACACACACACACACACACACACACACACACACACACACACACGCACAAACACACACACACACACACACACACACACACACACACACACACAATTTGACTGCGTTTAGAAATGAGTTCAAACACTTTCATTATGTTTAACAAAAAGGGAATTTACACGGTGCCAGATGATGTTTTAAAGAGTTTAAATTTTAAACGTTACAGACGAGTTAAATTACCTTCAACTGGAGCTCCACACGGAGAGAAGAAGCTGAGACACACACTCTGGAAAGTGAAAGTAAACTTTAAACAGGAAACAAGAGGAAACACCCAGAGAGGATCAACATTACCACACGACGTAATGACGTAGCTAGACGGAATGCAGTAGCAACCTAGCAACGGCAGTAAGCTGTGAGAAAGTGAAAATGGAACTTGTGAGCAGAAAAAGTTGTTGTTTGGCAGTACTTTTAGTCAAAAGAAGGACATTCAAGTCGCATGTTCAATTTGCAATGGCGATTTGTCTGGTGGTGACGAGGACCCTAAACTATACACAACATCGCCGCTGTTAAGACATTTGCGTATGAAACATCCAAAAGAATACGAGTTGTGCATGAAGGAATCTCCAGACAGCAGCCGAAATGAAGCAACTTCAGGTACAGCAAAGGAAGGACAGTCACAGCTAAAAACTAAAAACTGGTGTTAACCAGACAGCCTCTCCCGGGCTGTCAGCTGTTCTCTCGGTAAATGAGTCTTCCTACAGCGGGAGCGGAGCGACCGAACGGCCGGCTGCTGCTCGTTAGCTAACGGTAGCTTTCTAATTCCACCCCCCCAATATGTCTTCATCACACACTGGTTAGCGAAAGTTTGCAAAAGAAAATTGTCACTCATCTGGCGATAGCGATGTACTTTCCTACGATGTGAATAGAGCGTGGGGGTAGCCTACTTTATGGGATTATAAATCTAAAAGGCTAATATTTTGGATATTGGTAGGATCTTGAGATAGGGTAAACATAGGCTTTGTCAAAAATAGTTTTTCCCACTTGTGTGCCAGGCATAATGTTGCCTATTCTTTTTTATTTTTTACACTTAAATTACAAAGAAAAATGCACTGCTGTTGACTTTGTTTACTTCATTAATGTGTTTACTGTGTTAAGAGTGGGAGTAGGGTTCGGTTCGGGGTTTGGCAGAATCTTAACCAGTAGGTTCGGTATTCGGCAGAACACCAAAAATCTGGGTTCGGTGCATCCCAGGTTTTAACTGCTGTACTTCAGATTCACCTCTTAAATGGAATAAATAGAGACGTGGAAGACTGGACAGGGTTTTGGATATTAATAAGGGACTCATGTATCTCCATAAATACCTTTATTTGTCTGTTACATCCACGTGTGAATGGTTTAATGCGTCGTTTAGTAATGTGGATCAATCAACAGTGTTTTCCAAAGTTCCATATTGCCATGCACCTTAGCTCCATATAGGCCGACTGATAGGCCTATCTATGGGAGTCATGCAGGTTTATGAACAATATTTTCCCCTTTAATCTAGGTTACTTCCATCTGTCCATTCTCTGGTCTGACAAGGATGCCTCGTCTTTGCTAACCCGTCCCTCCCTGCCCTCTAACCTGATTTCTGTTTTAATTTGATTTAGTTTAATATGGCTTTTCAAATAACTGCTTTGTTCACCTGTCTATCATATAAGTTACAGAGGGGATACAGAAAATATCTGTCTGTTTTTCACCTGATATTATGTGTATCCCCTCCCCTAACAAGAAAAGGCTCTGTCCTGTCATCATGTGTGTTATTTCCAGAGTTTACCAGGTCACAATAGGGGAGGGGATACACATTATATCAGGTGAAAAACAGACAGATATTTTCTGTCTCCCCTCTAGAACCTTTGCTAGAAAACAGGAGCTGGTGGGGGCCCCCGGCAGACCCCGAGCAGCCGGACAAGTGGATGACTGTCTGAGGGAAGAGTAGCGCTAGTTCTAGACCAGGGAGAGACCTGACACGGGTCCTGGATGGAGCTGGGTGGTCCTGTGTGTAGCTGGGTGTTCCCGTGTGTAGCTGTGTGTTCCTGTGTGTAGCTGTGTGTTCCTGTGTGTAGCTGTGTGTAGCTGTGTGTTCCTGTGTGTAGCTGTGTGTTCCTGTGTGTAGCTGTGTGTTCCTGTGTGTAGCTGTGTGTTCCTGTGTGTAGCTGTGTGTTCCTGTGTGGAGCTGTGTGTTCCTGTGTGTATCTGTGTGTTCCTGTGTGGAGCTGTGTGTTCCTGTGTGGAGCTGTGTGTTCCTGTGTGGAGCTGTGTGTTCCCGTGTGGAGCTGTGTGTAGAAAATGTCCTGTTTTCCATCCCTGTTTCTGTCTGAGGAACAAACTCTCTCAGATCTGGCAACACAGAAGCTAACGTTCACAACGCCCTGACAACACTAATGGAATGACTTTTAGCTAAGTAATTAGACATAACGCCCATTTAGGAGACAGGAAGTGAGGAGTGTTTCATACTGTTGGTGATGTGACAGAAAATCTTTGATATACCGTATGCGTTCAAGGACATTAGAAAACCATTTTTCCCAGTGAAAACGTCATAATTCAGAGAATCAGGAAGAAACTGGGGCTAGATTTAGCTAACAAGAGTTTCCCAGGTGGTGACGCGTTGTTGACAGCTGATGTTTGATGGAGGCGACTTTGGTTCACTGAAAATATTTCAATGACAATAAACTGTTTATTGTGGACAAACGCCTCCGCCAAGAAACATACACAGACATAACATCTTCCAAATTATTCATAAATAGGCCCATTTATAAACCTTATAACGTGTCCTTTCCCGTTGGTTGTCCTGCAGATAACACAAACTAACACCTGTCCATGTGCTGTTTGGATGTGCATAAGAAAACAGCAACAATCTTTGTTATTTGTGGTCTCCATGGTTACACCGCCCAACAGTTGGTGGCAGTCATGCAACAAGTTGTTAAGCCAAAGCGCAATATAGCAGAAGAAGAAGAGACGCATCCCGACCATGTGAACGCTGGCAGTCGGATAAACAACGTAACACGGGACGGTCCCTATTATTCCCAGGAGGCATGAACGCGGTAAGAGCTCCAGTTGTGGTAACAACAGCCAGGTCCCCCCCCCCCCCCCCTGAAAGGAAAAAAAAACAAACACCAAGAGCCTCCACACCAACACCCCCCTCACCCAATCCACTTCTCTATACTCCTCAATCATCTAATCACAAAAAAAAAAAAAAAAAAAGATTCAACAACAACCCCTTCTCCCGTGAGTTAGTCGGGGCCCGAGGTGACTCTGACGTCCCTGAAGGTGGCACCGCTGTCGAGGAGCTGCATCAAATCAGTCAACACCTGAAGAATACATGAAATCTGGATATTTAAGAGAAAATAGATCAAAACAATCTGCAGGTTTTAAAACTTTGCACCCAAACAGATTTCATCTTCAATTCATGGAGATGAATAAAGTCCAACGTTGACCAATAAAGATGTGATAGCGATGCTTTTGTTGTTCAGCTGTAATACAGTATCGTTGACAGCTTTGTCACTCAAACATCAGAATGGGACTGTTGGTATGGGGGGCCCTGTTGTTGAACTGTGCATGCTACGCTAGTTACCTGTTCAAAAGGAAAGCTAACAAGTGGTTTCAAAATGGTCCAATGGGACGGAGAAGGGAAGAAAGAAGTGCTTCCCTTCTTGTTTGATGGTGTTCTGCTAGCAGGGAGGAGGAGTTCGCCTCTTTTTCTAACAGCTCTGGATGGAAAACCAGAAGACAAGAGAAGGGATTTTTAAACCAGCTAGGGTTGGCTACCGTTCATCATCACAGAGAGCACCGGCTACTGATACAGAGAGCTGAAATTCTCTCCCTCTTTTTATTTCAGTTGTTAAAATAATTCCAATCCTATTTCTTCTATTTAGTTGGAACATTGTCATTTATTTAGACATTAACATTTGACACACCACACAAAATAAAGCCCCTCCCATACAACCTATTAAATCAATTATTAATTAACTGCACTCTTAACTGTTACTCTTGTTGTTGTATCTTATTCTCTATTAGCTTTTTACCTCTTTTTAATTGCTCTTTAATTTAGTTTGATGTAAAGCACTGTGAATTGCCTTGTTGCTGAAATGTGCCATAGAAATAAAGTTACCTTTCAACCTCTAGCCTGGTAACAACAACAACTCAAACTAACTCAAGAAATCCAAAAGGAATAAAATCTACCTTTTTTCAAATGGTTCTCCTTCTTCTTCTTTTGATGAATTTTCATTTTTTTTATGACTCATGGGGGGGGGGCACGAGAACTTAAAAAAAAAAATCCTCTGTGCCGTGAATGGGAGTGAACAGGCTCTCTGTAGACGGCTCTGGTTCAGTCTTTCTAAACTAGGTTTTTAATAAACTGTCTGTACACTTCCAAAGTTCTCAATGCTTGGGTTCCATGTAGGGACCCTCATTCTGCTACCGTTGAAGTGTGCTGCTACTTTGAGCCTCGTTAGTGCTACAGAATAGAGATTTATTGTGACTTTACCCGTGCCCCGACGACTAGCGTTAGAATAAGCATCAGAAACTGTGACCACAGAGGGCGCTGCTGCACATCGTCTGCCCGTGCGTGGGAGACAATGGAGGGAGAAGAATAGCCTCTACGCTAACGGTGTAAACATGAATCATTACATCCACGGGTCCTACCTGGAGGAGGAGGAGGAGGGAGGAGGAGGAGGGGAGGAGGAGGAGGAGGAGGAGGAGGAGGAGGAGGAGGAGGGATTTCATTCGCTGCTCCAACGCGCCTGCTCCCATCTCTCCACGCTTTTTTCCCTCTCTTCTATTCTGGAGGCCCCCCTCCTTCTTTCTTTCACCTCCCCCCCTTACTTTTTCTGGAGATGGTCTGTGCCTTTTTTTTTTCTTTTTCTTTTAACAAACTTCTACCTCTTCTTTTTGAGGCCTCCTTTATCTCCTCCTCTCCCAGGCCTGCTTCTCTCCTCCTCTCCCCTCCCACCTCTTCTCTCCTCCTCTCCCCTACTGCCTCCCTCTCTCCTCCCTCTCCCCTACTGCCCTCCCCTTCTCTCCCTCCCTTTCTCTCCTCCTCCCCCTAGCCTCGCTTCTCTCTCTCCTTTCCTCTCCCTACTGATTCTTCTCTCCTCCTCTCCCCTACTGACTTCTTCTCTCCCCTCCTCTCCCCTACTGCCTCCTTCTCTCCCCCTCCTTCTCTTTCCTCTCCCTACTCTCGCCTCTCTTCTCTCCTTTCTCCTCCTCTCCCCTACTGACTTCTTTCTTCTCCTCCTCTCCCTTACTGACTTTCCAGGTTGAGCAGCACCTCTGCTTCCACCCGGGCCGTCCCTCTCTCCCTTCCCTACGTGGAGAAGGGAGAGGCCAGACGGGAGGAACAGGGGTGATGCTGCTGCTGCTCCGTTCTCTCCTCACCCTCCCTCAGCACCGTTCTCTCTCTCTCTCTCTCTCTCTCTCTCTCTCTCTGTCTCTCTCTCTCTCTCTCTCTCTCTCTGTCTCTCTTCTTCTCTCTCTCTCTTCTCTCTCTCTCTCTCTCTCTCTCTCTCTCGTCTTTTTGGGCCCTTCCCATTTCTGCGAAAGCAGACTGTCCTGAAGGTTAGATTTAAATACAACAAAGCTGTCTCGCTCATTGGTCAGAGATTTAGGTTTAGTTAGAAGTAACGCGTGTTACTGTAATCCCGATTACTTTTTCCAGTAACGAGTAAAAGTAAAGGATTACAATTGCAAAACCAGTCATTAGATTCCTGTTCCTTCCCCGTGAGCAGGCTGTGTTAAGCGTTACTTCATGGTGATGTTGTTTGTGAGACTGTCCTGCTGACTGAGTGGACGATGACGCGGTGAGCCGCGACGTCAGCGGTAAACTACCGCCATGTGTAGTGTTGAACAAGAGACAACATGGAGCGGGACAGAGCAGGACCGCGCAGCCTTTAATGCTCGGAAGTACCCACATTACTTTGAGTTGGACTCGGTGTAAAGGAGAGAACAAAAACATCAGCGTCTGCTGTCCACGCTGATGGGAAGAAAGCGTTTATCTACAGCCAAACATTCACCTCAAATCTGAGCCAGCACCTAGCAAGCTGGGACAGGAATGTGGAACCCTCACTTACAATAACGCAGCACTTCATTGTTATTAGAACAGAAAAAAATGCTACTACAAGTAGGAGGATGCTACAAACCCAGCAATAAAAATAGCTTTTTCACTGTTAGTCTGCTTTGTTCCACGTAATGCATCAGATAAAAGCACTCCAACAGTTTGAAAGTGCTCCTGTCGAGTCCTGTGGATCTGACTTTGTGTGAAGCCTTCAGAGTTTGTAAATCAGTTAACGTATCTACAATAATGAATACTTAAAGTCATGTTGGACCATTTCTTCACCTATATACACTTTTAAATGTCTGAGTTCCTTTAGCCACCTTTTAATTATCTGTAACCACTATCACTGAGCTTAATGTACTTAACCCAATTTATATCAAGATATGTGTATATATATATATATATATATATATATATATATATATATATGTATATATATATATATATATATATTAAGAGCTTTTAAGTAAATTGCATGTGGCAGTTAGATAAATCTTAGATCACTTATTCAACACATAACTTTTCGCACCTTAGCTCTGATACCTTCAGCAAAGGGAATAAACATCACTGCATTAACTAATGCTAATTAGTGTACCCTTATTGTAAAGTGTTACCCTGAATATTGTGTATGAAGTTTCATGTAGACTGTCGTACAGTGGTTTCACAATATTACTTTATCTTGAAGCCCACAAGTCATGTGTTTTTGGCACAAACATTATACAAAAGTATTGTATGCGTAAATTATGCGTAAATGATGAAGCTACCCACCACAGTATCGATCCACCCATCCCTAGTAGTGATTTTATTTATTTAACCTTTATTTAACCAGGAAAGTCCCATTGAGGTTAAAAACCTCTTTTTCAAGGGAGTCCTGATAAGTAGCCTAATAAATTCATTGCTTCTTTGCATGTTTAAAGCTAGAGTGCGTGATTTATGTCTCCCCCATGAGGAATTCTAAGTAATGACAACAAAACTGTCGGCGTGTTCACATGATACATATGGAATGCCGTTTTATTCGCAATTAAATAAATTAATAAATACATTACTTAAATACTTAAAAACATGAATAAATAAATATGCCTTTGAAATACATTATGAAATAAATAAATGAGGCAATAAATACATAAATAATTAAATAAATTTAATTATTTCATGGTACTTTTATTTCATAAGTCCATATTTATTTATTTCAAGAGATTTTTATTTTTTAAGTCCACATTTATTTATTTCAAAAGGTTTTTTTTTATACACCCCTTTATTTATTTTTAAAAACATTTTTTTTTAAAAAGACCTCTTTTTTTTTTTATTCCAAAATTTTTTTTTTTCAACACCTTTTTTTTTTTTTTTTTTTAAAAAAGATTTTTTTTTAATTAGGTTTTTATTTATTTTAACAAAATTTTATTTTATTTATATATTCATTTATTTTTATTAAATTATTTTTTTTTTTCCTATTTTTTTATTTTTTTAAAACTATTTTTTTTTTATTTCC
This sequence comes from Perca fluviatilis, assembly GCF_010015445.1. Lineage (NCBI taxonomy): Eukaryota > Metazoa > Chordata > Actinopteri > Perciformes > Percidae > Perca > Perca fluviatilis. The sequence goes on from NC_053133.1 coordinate 27,306,576, forward strand.
CAATTTCTTATTTTTTAATTTTTTTTTTTTTTTTTTTTCAAAATTTAATATTTTTTTTTTTTATTTTTTTCTAATTTATAAAATATTTAAAGGAGGGGTGGCGGTGTTTTCTTTTTATTTCAAACCAAATGAAGGTGAATGTGATTTTTAGAAAAATAAGGATATGGATTGGATTAACTTTTAGCCTGTTTTTTTTTTTATTTTTTTTTTTTTTTTTTTTATTTATTTTTTTATTTTTTTTTTTTTTTTATAATTTTTTTTTTTTTTTGTTATCTTATTTTTTAAATATATTATTTCTTTTTTTTTTTGTTTTCTTTCTCCGTCTCGTTGGCAAATGATTTCCTCGGCACAGCTACCAGAAGACTTCACACTTTCAGACACGTTGCTCACGTCACGTCTACGTTGTCTCTCTCAGTTGGAGGCTGCGTAAAGGAAGAGATCACCGGAAAAGTGCTTCTAACATCCTTCACTGGTCTCCGTCCAGAGACACGGGCTCTGTTGGTCCATTATATACTGTCTATGGTTGCACCGTCGGACCCATGGATGTATTAGCCTGGTTGGTGCGTAACTGCTTACGGACCTGGATGTGACTGAGTGGGAGACGTTAGCGGACGTAAATGAGCTGTTATCCCTAAAAAATGACTTGACTGATGCAGAGTGCGCACCGGCATCTGAAGCTTTGCTAGTTAAGCTGCAAAAGCAACAATGATCCAGGGATGCAGCAGTCAGGACCAGCTTTGTGACAAACCACAAAATCGCCAAAACAGTAAGCCATTTTTTGAATGGGAGTTTATTAGAGAGTGTTTGGTGGTCTCTGCTGCGCTAATATGCCCAGAGGAAAAAAAAAGAGACGTTTGAGAATGTGTCGCCTGACATAAAATTCATATTGAGCAGAATTGTGTTTAGCCTATTGGTCCGGCCCTCCACAACAGTCCCTGATTCTCATGTGGCCCCTTGGGAAAATGAATTGCCCACTCCTGCCAGGACAAGGTATGTAGGAGACCTGCTAAATTAATTCACATACATCTAATTAGCTCATACTTAGGTGTAGAAGATAGCTGCTAGTCTGGGCTGCGAACATTAGGGTATGTTTATATTAATATAATTAACAGTCTATGGGTCTAACCCATTTATGGAGTCAAAACACGTGATTTGGCCTTGATTTGCGTTATAACTGTTGTTCATGTTTGTGAAGAAAAGAAGGATGGCCCTCAGAACTAACAATGTATGGTACTTTTACTTTCAGTTGATTATTTGAAAACATGTTATGGGATGGTCCGAACTAAAATTGCACATTATACCTTTCTAAGGGTCTTAAATAACATGTGTGACATGTGTTATGTTGTTATTACATGTGTATAGATGTTTCTTTAATTAAAAACAAAATAGTTTTGGATTTATGACCCCTTGTCCTATTTTCACTACATTGGAGAGACCCCCCCCCCCTCGTTTTACAGAACTACTTATTACTTTTACTTGAGTAATTTTTCAGATAGGTATTTTTACTTGTACTTATAATATTATAATCAAAGTATTGGTACTTTTACTTGAGTACAATATTTTAGTACATTTTCCCCCTCTGGATTGGGGTGATCCTTCCCTGAGATCCCACACCCCTTGACCCTGTCCCTCCACTGGTAAGGCCTCAGCACTCATTTCCCTTATTTTAGTGTGTATGGTATTTTAAACTTGATGTTTTTTTAGTAATTGTATAAATAAAATTGTCTTTAACGAAACTACGTCTCTGGCTTTGTGCATAAGTCAAACCTGTGTGCTTTCTGTATTTTAGTTGTTTAACTGTCGAGCTAGTCAAATCCTATTCTCGGGGTGAAATTCCCCGGGTGGCGTTGCCGGTGTCTTCCTTGGGTCTGGGCATTGAGCGGCCAAAAAGGCGCTCCACACCAAAAACAAACACACTGTAAATGAGTGATATGGTGAACTTGTCACCAACCGGGACGAAGAAAAGCGTCTGGAGGAAGGTGATCTGACCACGGCCGTGATTGCAGCTGAGGATGCTTAACGTCACCCTGCTGTAAATGACATTAGACCGGGGGATCGCACAGCCAGGCCACAGTGGGGGAGTCAGCTGATAAGGGTCCATGCAAGAACTTTACTCTTATCTCTGTCTCGTAGAAGAACAAAAATGTGAATAAATGGATCACCAAATCTAAAGTTATACAGGACATTGGTTTATTTTTAGCCCAGAAAACATGTTCGCCCTCAGTGGCTTATTTAGATATATTAAGTCACTACAGATATGACTACATTATTTTGACCATATGTGCAAGTGTGAAAACTGTGTGGATACATGCGTGTGTGTTTTTATGTGTGTGCTTGGCCATGGGTTGTGTATTTGGCCGGCTGCATTACTCTTCTGAGCCACTGTATGAGAGCTGCAGTAATGATTGTTTGAACCCGGCTTGTTGGCTGGTATTTGAAATATACTAATCAGAGTTCTATGGTGCTGTTGTATCGGCAACTTTAAATCAATCTCTCTCTTTCGCTCACTTAGTAAACCGCGGAGGTGGGTGGGCATCTGCGCAAGTGTGTGTAATGTTAGGCTATTTGTGTCAAGGGAAACTCAAAATCTCAGAGCACCCTCACTAAAATGTCCAGCAACCCCAAAGCACCAGCAAAATAACATCTCTGGCGCCGCCACTGCTTCTTAAAGGCTCAATTGAGTATTGCCAGGTCACATGTTTTTATCTTCTTAAAAAAAAAAAAATCTTCAAGCAGTGAGACTAGTTTAGTTTAGTTTATTAGTCTATTATGTCGTGGAGCAGCTTTAGCCTCAACGGCTGATTTCCAGCTGTAGTCCCCGCTTAAAAACAACCAAAAAAAAAAAACAAAAAAAAAAAAAAAAAAAAAAAAAAAAATACAGCTGACAATAGACACCCAAAATAAAATAGTTAACAAAATAAAAAAAATTACAATACAACTTAAAAAACAAAAAGCCCAAAAAAAAAAATAAAAAAAAAAAAAAAAAAGAACAATGACACTGTGTGTGGATTTCTTTCATTTTATTTTATGATGTTTTTATCTCTCTTTTTCTGTGATGGCTGCGATCATAGGTTGCTACAACATATGAGACTGTACTACTTATTCAGGTCATTTTATTATGCTGTATCTAAATTATTTATATATATTTTTTGAGAATATTTATAAGAATATTTATATATCATTTTGTCTGTACTTTGTACTTTTAAATGCACAGGACAATAAACTTGAAACTTGAATTGGTCTGGAATTGCACTGATCAATACTCATAAAACGTCAAAGTGTTGGAGACACATATAGGCCATTGATCTACTGAGATGTTGCAAAAATAAATGAATTAACTCCCAGGAATTGTGGTGTAGAGTATTATTTCATGGTATTATGGAGCACTTTGAGATACAAGATTTTATTAAGGTGGTACACAAACTCAAAAACAAACTTGTTTCAATGCTTGAGCCTTTTAATTATGCATGATACAAGAAAGACAAATCACTGAAGAATAGACTTAATAGGCATAAAGCATCCTTTCCATAACCATTCAATCTGCTCTTTAAAGCACAAGGCCCTAAGAAACAGCTCCTGTTTATGTCACTTGTCACCTCTTTCCTTGAGTAGCGTTACAGCGATAGCTAAGAAATATTTGATTAGAGAGTTAAAGACTTTAGGTTATGGATGAGACTGAAGACACAAATACAGATGAGGACACAAACATGGACACAAACGCACATCTTCCAATGTTTGCGCATCATGGTAAGTAGCCCTACTTCATGCCTCTGTGTTGGTGCAGGAATCATCCTTGTTTCTTGACACAGACAAATCCTCTCCCAACATTGCAGTTGTCGTCGTCCCAGCACTTATGATCTGTGAGTACCAAAGACACAGGAGTCAGTCAGCATGACACAAACCAACACCTGACACTGAAACAAAACCTAAAACTATGCAGACAACAGGCAGAAAAAACGTTAGCTGTTGTCCGTACATTGAGAGACCATACATTTCTAGATTAATAATGTTAATGTTAAAAATATATAGTATCAATGTTTAGTAAGTTATGCAATTCTGTGCATTGCTAATAGTTAAATGATTTGATAAACCCACATTTGACCCAAAAAGTCAATCAATCATCAAATCTATTATTTTAAAAGCAATCACTGGCCTATCTGCCACTTACCGTATTTCCAAAAGTTGATGGATATATTTAACACTCTTTTTTTTACAATATGTCTAAAATCACACTTTATTATGATATAAAGGTAAACATTGTCTTTTTATTTACCTGAGTAATTGATTTGTAGACAGTGCTGACCTCTGCTGTTATTAGGCTCTCCTCCACACCAGTTGACATAGTTGAAATGTGTACCATCAGACCAGAACCAAAATCCCTCCTTTAGAAGACAAAATGGTTTTAGAACATTGTATGAGTGATGAAAAAAATCTTAAAGTTGAATATCTCTGGGACTCGACACAGAGGTCATAGGTTGGAATCCGACCTGCGGCAGGTTTCCTGCATGTCTTCCCTCTCTCTCTCTCCCCTTTCATGCTGTCCTTGTGATTAAAGGCAGTAATGCCCATAAAAAGTCAAAAATCAGAATTCCTCTGGGCGCTCGGGTAGCTCAGTTGGTAGCTCACATGTTTATCCCTCGACACAGAGGCCAAGGGTTTGAATCGGACGTGCAGTGATTTAGTACATGCCTTCCCTCTCTCTCTCCCCTTTCATATCCAAGCTACCCCAGTGGTTAAAGGCACAAATGCCCAAAAATTGATCTTAAAAAAAAAATAAAACACACAAACAATTCAAATACCTCTAAGACCTTGTTGAATTTACCTGTTGTGCATCAGAGCCTCCGATCCATGCCAACTTGTGGCCTGCCAAATGCTGAATCCAATGTTCCTCATCTCTGTTGTGCACAGATGCTAGGTGTGCGTGTGAAGCGCGACAGGATCTCTACAGTGAAGACACACATACAGAGAGTTGCCAAGAACAAAAACCTGAGTAATATGAGAAAACAGAAGAAGATGCAAAATGTGTGTGCAAAATGTACAAGTCAATTCAAGCAGAATAAACACAGAGAATAAGGACTCAAATCATCCTGACTACCTCAGCCACAGCCCAGCTGGTGGATCCTGGGAAGTAGCGGAAACAGCGGCCTCCGTACACAGACCAACCATTTTCACAGTGTGTGGACCTCTTGACAACATGATCTTCTCCTGACATAGACAAGCAAGGGCAATGTTGAATCTCAATTTTACAGATGAAATGTAAAAAAATGTAATCAAAGAAAAATATATATAGCCTGATGTGCTTTACTGTAATAGAAATCTGAGAAACTCACTTGGTTGAATTGTTTGTCCTCCCACAGCAGCGGCCTCTGCCTCTGGAAGAACTGGACCATTTGACACAAGAGTAAGTGACTTTTGTTGTTCGTGTTGCCACAAAAAATGTATTCAATCTCTTTTCCCTCTCTCTCTTAAACAGTAAATATTCAGAGTACATACACTGCTTAATCACTCCTACTCACCAGTAGTCAGAGCCATCATGGCTGCAACAAGTACGGACACAGCTAGCATCTTCATGGAGAAGTTGATGAAGGCGACCTTCAATAGAAAGAAACAAACATGTTAATAAGACTTGTATACAGAGAAGAATTACCCTTAGCGACTGTCAATCCATTAAAGAGAGGACAGAAAATAAGAGTTTATAGCAAACCTTTTGCAAAATGATCTTCTTCCTTTGCAGTGTCACAGAAGTATCTAACAGGAGAAAACATGCCTCTTATATACAGTTGCTTATCCTGCCAGAACCCGGATCTGAGGTCACACACACTGCATGCACGAAAACGCAAACACGAATATGCATCATTTCAGTCATAATGTCTGTATTTGTCTAGTGATGTTTGCTGAGTATAGCGTAACAAAAATAGATCAGATATCAAGAACAATGGATAACCAAACAATAAGTTGCCACTTCTCCCTGTGCTATAGAACTTCAGGGACATAAGTATTATTGGAAATTGCACACACGGAAGAGGCAGAAGTTTATTTACATAACAATTAGTTAAAATGTGTTTTTTATAAAATGTTGCAAGCCTCTATAGAACAGCTTCATTGTTCCTTGGACTAGGTAAGTCCCAGGAACTTGACACAAGGGATAGAAAATGATTGTTGTTCAGTTGAGATCTGGCGTCTGTAAAGGCCTTAAAGCTGTTTCACGCTATGTGCGTTCAGCGCGGTCGGGGCGCATGGTCGCGCTGAACCGTCTGGTCTTTCATACTGATTGCGGTCAGAGCAGCTCAATCATAGAACAATATAATACAAAACACTAACATCAGATGTAATTACAGAAACTGCATTATTTTATGTGTCAGGTCTGCCCTTAAACAATAGACAATAGTGATTGTATTGATCATAGATTGTGTTTTGCACTGCAGTTTCTCTTACAGTTTTTCACAATCGCTATGACACTTTTTTCAATACTTTTAACAACTTTCCTAAACTCTTAACGCACCAACACACCTACAACACACGATTGGCAAAACAGTTAATTTCATGCTCAAAATCACACATTGTAAACTAAACTCCAACACTGATTTTCAAAATACAATAAATCACTAACACAATACACTATGTTTACCAAAACAATGCAATCATGTCTCAAAATCAAATACTTCTTCCAAAACACTAACACATGTTCTCTCCCAACAGGAACATTTAGTCAATCATAGAACAATGACATAAAAAACACTAACATCAGATGGAATTACAGAAACTGCATCATTTTACAGTTTTTTTCAATCGCTAACAAGCGCTTACCCATACTTCGGATACTTTTTCTAAACTCTTAACACAGACTGACACCTACAAAACAAAACTGGCCAAATGGATAATTTTCTTCTCAAAAACACATTTTGTTAAATATATACTAACTCTCCATTTCGAGACAGAACACGTTTCTCTTCACACACTGACTTTACCAAAACACTGGAAATCTGACTCCAAATGAAATGATTCTGTCAAAGAATAACACTTGTTTTCACTTCACAAGGTACATGCAGTCAATAAAAGTACACCAGGTTTCAAAATACTGGCTATTGTTGACATTATAAAAACTGCATAGATTTATGTTTCATGTATTTGCAAAACATGCAATCCACCTTTTACACTAAATGTCTTGGTTGGGAACTGTGTGTCCACATGTACAACAATGTTCACATTCAAACACATTTCAGTAAAAAGCAAATCAGTTTTGTTTCCTTACTGTTTACTAAAGGAAGTACAGTAGAAACACAGTATACAGTAATAGAACAGAAAAAGTTTTACAGTAATGCTTACAGTGAACAAAATATCCATGAAACACAAGAGCATTCTGTAAAAAAAAAGAACCAGCAAAAAGCCCAGATAAAAAAGGGGGAACAAAAAAGCACAAAATGACTGTATCTAATCCCTGCGATCTTCAGGGTTAGGCCACATGTTTTCATCAACATCACATCTGATATCATCCAAGGCGATGCACCTGGGATAAAACCTCTTGGCATGTCGGATCCACCCTTGGCAATCATGACCTGTGATATCCCTGCATCCAGCATCCATGGCTTCAAGGAGGGACATCTGGTCACAAGCCTTCCACCTCCATGCAGAAAATAACTCCTCTATGGGGTTGAGGAAAGGTGAATAGGGTGGAAGGAAGAGACTTACCAGTCTTGGGTGGTCTTCAAACCATGTTGTTATTGCTTGTGAATGGTGGAAAGCAACATTGTCCCAGGAAATGACAAAGGTCCTCATGTTTTCACCCTCCTGGTCCTGCTCTGGTACCAGGCGCTGGTGGAGATCACTGAGAAAGGCGAGGAGGCGCTCTGTATTATAGGGTCCAACCTGACATTTGGGAAGGAGTAATCCTGCATTTGCCATTGCTGCACACATGGTAATGTTTGCCCCTCTCTGTCCTGGCACATCAACTGTGGCCCTCTTTCCAATTAGATTTCGTCCACGTCGACGCCTTTTGGACAGATTGAATCCTGCCTCATCTATGTAAATGAATTCATGAAGGGCCTGGTTGGCCTCCAATTCCATAACTCTCTGAAACAAAGTTTATGTATATCATGTCATTATTGTATATCATACTGTACTGTAACCTATTACTGTGTAGGTTATCTACTATCTTATAGAACTGGACATTGAGTTGAATATACACTATACCGGGACATATTGTGGTCGTAGCTCCTTACCTCTCTCACTGTTCCTCTCAAAGGGAACAGTGAGAGCTGCTTCATCCCCACTCTGTGTTTAGACAATGTCCGCGTAATGGTTGGGAGGCTGATGCTTTCGATATTGTTAAATATCTCATGGTCCTCCACAATTCGAGCTTGAATTTCACTCAGTTTTATTGCATTATTTGCAACAACCATTTCTACAATGGCAAGCTCTTGGTCATTATTGAGGAGCTTTCCTCTTCCCCCAGAGGGTGGAAGATGTTGCATTCTTTAGAGGGACAAAAGAAATTCAACATATGCATTACTGTATGACCTTATTGACATGTCAAGTGAGAATAGAAACAATCCATGTAAAATGCAATACTTACCTGTTGGTTTGTTGAAAGATTGCCTCCATATAATGGAGGCAACCGTTGACCGCCTCAACTTGTGTTGCCCTCTTTCACCAAGAGGCTCTTGAGGCGATTGATTAAAGCCGGATGACGCATTAGTTACCATCACCTCTTTTGTCCAGCTTGCTTTTAAAGCGCGTCAACAGCCCCATTCTCACCCGGCCTGCTCTTATTTTTTCTCCCCCCCCCCTCTTCCTCTCTCTCCCTCTCTCCCTCCCTCTCCCTCCCCTCCTTCCCCCCCTCCCTCTCCCTCCCCCTCTCCCCCCTCTTCCCCCCTCCCCCCCCTTCTTCTCCCCCCTCTTTCTCCCCCTCTCCTTCACTCCTCCTCCCTCCTTCTTTTCCCACCTGCCTCCTCTCCACTGCTCCTCGTCCTCTCTTTTTCCGCTCTCCTCTCTCCTTTTCATCCTCCCTGCTTCTCCTGATCCTCCGCTCTTTCCCCCCTCCCCCCTTCTCTCCCCATGCTCCCCTCACTGCTCCCTCTACCTCCCTTACTGCCTTCGGCCCTGCTCCTTATCACTGCGCGGCACCTCTCACTGCTCTTCACCTCCTCCATCTTCACCGTTCCCGCGCTTTCGCCCTTGTGTTTTTTTCTTTTTCTCTTTCACACCCCTCTCCCCCCCCCCTCCCCTTCCTCTTCTTTCTCTTCCTATTATATTGTTTCCAAACACATCACCCTCAAAGTCCTTCTTTTCTTTTTAAAAAGAAACAACCCCTGCCACTGAGCTACGCCAGACTGGAATCAGCTGTGGGGGTTCCACTTTACCCAACAGAAATCAGCTGTGTGTCATTTTTTCAATTGTCTTTTTTTTTTTTTTTAGCTGAGATATTTGTTTTTTTGAACTAATATCATTGCAGAAGCAGATGTTTTTATACTGTATCTAAGGTTTGGATAATTGTTTTTGCTGTTGTGGGATGTTGTGTGTTAACATTGGTAAATACTACACAAACAATCCATCATTTTGTTGGGAGGTATAGCTTGTCTGTTAAGAAAATGTAAGCGTTGTGGAAATGTGTTCACTGACTGCATATTGTGTGAAAAAGACATGAAATATGTGAATTGTATGGCCAAAAAAGACTGATGCTGTGCTAATTGTGTTTAGAGTTTTGAAAATGTGACAACTGTTTGGACAAATGCTTGTTAGCGACTGAAAAAAACTGTAACCATGGGTTGTCAATGGACTTTGAACAGTACATGCGTATGGGTAAATATGAAATAAGTAAATGTTCACACTTCACACCAGGTTATTTTAATGTTTAAATACATAACACATTCTTCACACAAATTATAAGGCAGTAGTCTGATGTGACATTAACCAGTGACATTCAGGTCCAGGGTTTTTAGCAGATTATGTTTGGTCTTCAGATTTGTTTTTTTGTTTGCTATGTCGTTACCCTAATCAAGAAAAAGAGTTCTTCATTCTTATGGTAAATATGATTGAGCCTTCTGACGTATTTCGTCTTTCTGTATATGATAATAATATTTGGACACCGTCTCTTATACTGTGTGAGACTGATTCAATTTCTTTTTATTTCCTTTTATTTAACACTTGCCACTATTAAAAAGTTTTTTTTTTGTACCTCTTTGAAAAAGAGCATTTAAGCAATAGACACGTATATCCATATGTTTGAATCATAAGAAGTAAAGTTTGATTATGTGATTATTTCTAAGATATGTTTGATGTTTGGATCTTTAAAAGTAAAATTTATATATATATCGCAATATATCGAAAGTGTCGCAATAAGTATGCGCAATATTTAGTTTATATTGTGGAGCGCTGCGTCCCGTCTGTTGGCTGTGTGGCTTAGTTGTGTTTGATTTATAGCTTGAAACGCTGTAATGATCATATTTCATTGGCCAGTCCGACCAGTAGAACATGTCCTGTTCTGTAGACATGGTCCTTATTTATATATTTTATACTGTCCAACCAGTAGAACATGTCCTGTTCTGTAGACATGGTCCTTATTTACAGTATATATTTTATACTGTCCAACCAGTAGAACATGTCCTGTTCTGTAGACACGGTCCTTATTTATATATTTTATACTGTCCAACCAGTAGAACATGTCCTGTTCTGTAGACATGGTCCTTATTTACAGTATATATTTTATACTGTCCAACCAGTAGAACATGTCCTGTCCTATAGACATGGTCCTTATTTATATATTTTATACTGTCTAACCAGTAGAACATGTCCTGTCCTGTAGACATGGTCCTTATTTATATATTTTATACTGTCCAACCAGTAGAACATGTCCTGTCCTGTAGACATGGTCCTTATTTATATATTTTATGCTGTCCAACCAGTAGAACATGTCCTGTCCTGTAGACATGGTCCTTATTTATATATTTTATGCTGTCCAACCAGTAGAACATGTCCTGTCCTGTAGACATGGTCCTTATTTATATATTTTATGCTGTCCAACCAGTAGAACATGTCCTGTTCTATAGACATGGTCCTTATTTATATATTTTATACAGTCCAACCAGTAGAACATGTCCTGTTCTGTAGACATGGTCCTTATTTATATATTTTATGCTGTCCAACAAGTAGAACATGTCCTGTTCTGTAGACATGGTCCTTATTTATATATTTTATGCTGTCCAACCCAATTAGCTCTGAATAATGGAACATGTAGAACTAAACTAAAGCATAAACAAATGTGTTTTGATGGACTATGATCATTAACGAGTTGTTGAACCCTCGTACACATCCGTTGATCACAGACATTCCTGTGTGGCGTACCTGAGGCGGGGATCGAACCCGCGTCTCCTGTTTACCGCTCGGTGTCCTTGCAGACAAAAGAAAGATTACACCCAGTTTGTCTGTTCCTTTGGATGTTTGAAGAGACAGGGAAATATTAGCTGCAGCTAAAGTTTCAAATACATAATTACTTTGTCACTTCACTGTATTCTGTTATCAGATCTTTAACTAGGATGTGTGGTTGTGTTATTCCTGCAGAGCACAGAATGTATATAATAGCATCATATACTTAAGCCTCATATCTATACTATAGCATAATATCTATACAATAGCATCATATCTACATTATAGCATCATATCTACACTATAGCATCATATCTATACTATAGTATCATAACAATACTATAGCATCATATACTAAAGCCTCATATCTATACAATAGCATAATATCTATACTATAGCCTCATATCTATACTATATAGCCTCATATCTACACTATAGCATCATATCTATACTATAGTATCATGTCTATACTATAGCATCATATCTACACTATAGCATCATATCTACACTATAGCATCATATATATGTACTAGAGCATCATATCTATAGCATCATATCTACACTATAGCATCATATCTATACTATAGCATCATATCTACACTATAGCATCATATCTATAGCATCATATCTATACTATAGCATCATATCTACACTATAGCATCATATCTATAGCATCATATCTATACTATAGCATCATATCTACACTATAGTATAATATCTATACTATAGCATCATATCTACACTATAGCATCATATCTATAGCATCATATCTATACTATAGCATCATATCTACACTATAGTATAATATCTATACTATAGCATCATATCTACACTATAGCATCATATCTATACTATAGCATCAGTAACTAACAGCAGCAGAGTCCAGTAGAAGAAGCAGTCACTACAGGATGATCAGTGAAATGTTAGTTCATAGCTGTAACAGATAAACTAACTAGAAACAGAACCCTACTAATAGATAATAGTAGTAAAGTTAAGTTAAACATTAGTTCATAGCTGTAACAGATAAACTAACTAGAAACAGAACCCTACTAATAGATAATAGTAGTAAAGTTAAGTTAAACGTTAGTTCATAGCTGTAACAGATAAACTAACTAGAAACAGAACCCTGCTAATAGATAATAGTAGTAAAGTTAAGTTAAACGTTAGTTCATAGCTGTAACAGATAAACTAACTAGAAACAGAACCCTGCTAATAGATAATAGTAGTAAAGTTAAGTAAAACGTTAGTTCAAAGCTGTAACAAGCAGAGATCTTTCATTTGATCGTAGCTGAAAATGCCGTTTATCTTTAGTGATTAAAATAGAGTAAAGTGTAAACATGTTTTAATGTGTGAATGTGATTGGTGGAGCTCTGCTTGTAGTTCCTGCTGATGTCACCAGAGAGCGCCATGACGTCACTCACCAGCTCAGAGATGAAAACAAACTAGACTTTGGCTTAGTTTTATTCTTTATTTAGGTATTTGTCTCTAAAATAAAAAATGACAACATTACCAATGATCAGTAACATTATAAATGTTGTTTGTTAACAGTTAAAATAACTTTTAACTGAAGTTTAATTTCCCGTTTATCACTGCTGGTTGTTATAAAGTGTTACTGCTCCTCTGAGTTTTTCTGGTTCTTCAGGATTCTTTCTGTCTCCTCCTCTGTACTCCTCCTCCTCCTCTTCCTCCTGATCAAGCTGAAACAGGTTTGTTGTTTTGCTGATAGACACAAAGGTTTCAGTCGACACACACGATAAGATGTCTCGGTGTCCCAGAGGTCTTCCAGGCCGAGCTGCAGCGTGAGAAACCCCCCCAATCAGAGCAGTCAAGCACGTAAGTATTTCATTTTTTCATTTTCATATTGTGTTGAGTTCAAGGGAGCAGATAGTCTGTCTGTTTTCTCTCCACGTTAGTTATCTGCTCAGTCAGCTGCTGTAACTTTACACTGTGCTATTAGTACTTTTACTGCAGTAACATGTCTGAATACTTGCTTTAATCTCAGAAGGAAAGCTTGTACTTGATATTGTCCTCCATTTATCTGACAGCATGCTACTCTGCACATTCACAGTTTACACACAAAGTATTAACCAGCAGTAAAACATGATGTAATGTTCCAGATGAAACTATACAGGAGTTCAAATTAGCTCAAGGAGAAAGTTAGGCAACATTTTGACGAGGAGGAAACTGGCATGTCCATTTTCAAAGAGGTCTGTTGACCTCTGACCTCGGGGTATCTGAATGAAAATGTTTCTCTGGGCGAGGACTTCTCTTCACAGACACCCCACTCTATGATAATCCATCCAGTTATTATCAGGCAGGTGATGTCCTGCAGGCCTGTCTGCTCTGACGCTAGCCTTGTTGGCTGAAAACTTGTTCTGCATATTTTCAGTGTAGCTCCTCTTCTCTCTTGTGATCTCTTTAGTCAGAGTGTTTCTGGTTCTCCAGGATTCTTTCTGTCCTCTCTTCCTCCTCGATGAAGCTGCCTGAGTTCAGCTAGAAACCGGTTAGTTCTGGCTCTCCTGTTAAATGATGAAACACAGTGATGCCCCCTTTGGCTCCCAGCCCTCAATGTGCTGTCTGTAATGTGGAGTTCTATACTATAGTATCATAACTATACTATAGCATCATATACTTAAGCCTCATATCTACACTATTGCATCATATCTATACTATAGTATCATATCTATACTATAGCATCATATCTACACTATAGCATCATATCTATAGCATCATATCTATACTATAGCCTAATATCTATACTATAGCATCATATCTACACTATAGCATCATATCTATACTATAGCATCATATCTACACTATAACATCATATCTATACTATAGCATCATATCTACACTATAGCATCATATCTATAGCCTCATATCTATACTATAGCCTCATATCTATACTATAGCATCATATCTACATAGCATCATATCTATAGCATCATATCTATACTATAGTATCATATCTATACTATAGCATCATATCTACACTATAGCATCATATCTATAGCATCAAATCTATACTATAGCCTCATATCTATACTATAGCCTCATATCTACACTATAGCATCATATCTATACTATAGCATCATATCTACACTATAACATCATATCTATACTATAGCATCATATCTATAATATAGCATCATATCTACACTATAGCATCATATCTACACTATAGCATCAGTAACTAACAGCAGCAGAGTCCAGTAGAAGAAGCAGTCACTACAGGATGATCAGTGAAATGTTAGTTCATAGCTGTAACAGATAAACTAACTAGAAACAGAACCCTGCTAATAGATAATAGTAGTAAAGTTAAGTTAAACATTAGTTCATAGCTGTAACAGATAAACTAACTAGAAACAGAACCCTACTAATAGATAATAGTAGTAAAGTTAAGTTAAACGTTAGTTCATAGCTGTAACAGATAAACTAACTAGAAACAGAACCCTGCTAATAGATAATAGTAGTAAAGTTAAGTTAAACGTTAGTTCATAGCTGTAACAGATAAACTAACTAGAAACAGAACCCTGCTAATAGATAATAGTAGTAAAGTTAAGTAAAACATTAGTTCATAGCTGTAACAAGCAGAGATCTTTCATTTGATCGTAGCTGAAAATGCCGTTTATCTTTAGTGATTAAAATAGAGTAAAGTTGAAACATGTTTTAATGTGTGAATGTGATTGGTGGAGCTCTGCTTGTAGTTCCTGCTGATGTCACCAGAGAGCGCCATGACGTCACTCACCAGCTCAGAGATGAAAACAAACTAGACTTTGGCTTAGTTTTATTCTTTATTTAGGTATTTGTCTCTAAAATAAAAAATGACAACATTACCAATGATCAGTAACATTATAAATGTTGTTTGTTAACAGTTAAAATAACTTTTAACTGAAGTTTAATTTCCCGTTTATCACTGCTGGTTGTTATAAAGTGTTACTGCTCCTCTGAGTTTTTCTGGTTCTTCAGGATTCTTTCTGTCTCCTCCTCTGTACTCCTCCTCCTCCTCTTCCTCCTGATCAAGCTGAAACAGGTTTGTTGTTTTGCTGATAGACACAAAGGTTTCAGTCGACACACACGATAAGATGTCTCGGTGTCCCAGAGGTCTTCCAGGCCGAGCTGCAGCGTGAGAAACCCTCCAATCAGAGCAGTCAAGTACGTAAGTATTTCATTTTTTCATTTTCATATTGTGTTGAGTTCAGGGAGCAGATAGTCTGTCTGTTTTCTCTCCACGTTAGTTATCTGCTCAGTCAGCTGCTGTAACTTTACACTGTGCTATTAGTACTTTTACTGCAGTAACATGTCTGAATACTTGCTTTAATCTCAGAAGGAAAGCTTGTACTTGATATTGTCCTCCATTTATCTGACAGCATGCTACTCTGCACATTCACAGTTTACACACAAAGTATTAACCAGCAGTAAAACATGATGTAATGTTCCAGATGAAACTATACAGGAGTTCAAATTAGCTCAAGGGGAGATAAAGTTAGGCAACATTTTGACGAGGAGGAAACTGGCATGTCCATTTTCAAAGAGGTCTGTTGACCTCTGACCTCGGGGTATCTGAATGAAAATGTTTCTCTGGGCCGAGACTTCTCTTCACAGACACGCCCACTCTATGATAATCCATCCAGTTATTATCAGGCAGGTGATGTCCTGCAGGCCTGTCTGCTCTGACGCAGCCTTGTTGGCTGAAAACTTGTTCTGCATATTTTCAGTGTAGCTCCTCTTCTCTCTTGTGATCTCTTTAGTCAGAGTGTTTCTGGTTCTCCAGGATTCTTTCTGTCCTCTTCTTCCTCCTGATGAAGCTGCCTGAGTTCAGCTAGAAACCGGTTAGTTCTGGCTCTCCTGTTAAATGATGAAACACAGTGATGCCCCTTTGGCTCCCAGCCCTCAATGTGCTGTCTGTAATGTGGAGTTCTATACTATAGTATCATAACTATACTATAGCATCATATACTTAAGCCTCATATCTACACTATTGCATCATATCTATACTATAGTATCATATCTATACTATAGCATCATATCTACACTATAGCATCATATCTATAGCATCATATCTATACTATAGCCTAATATCTATACTATAGCATCATATCTACACTATAGCATCATATCTATAGTATAGCATCATATCTACACTATAACATCATATCTATACTATAGCATCATATCTACACTATAGCATCATATCTATAGCCTCATATCTATACTATAGCCTCATATCTATACTATAGCATCATATCTTCATAGCATCATATCTATAGCATCATATCTATACTATAGTATCATATCTATACTATAGCATCATATCTACACTATAGCATCATATCTATAGCATCAAATCTATACTATAGCCTCATATCTATACTATAGCCTCATATCTACACTATAGCATCATATCTATACTATAGCATCATATCTACACTATAACATCATATCTATACTATAGCATCATATCTATAATATAGCATCATATCTACACTATAGCATCATATCTACACTATAGCATCAGTAACTAACAGCAGCAGAGTCCAGTAGAAGAAGCAGTCACTACAGGATGATCAGTGAAATGTTAGTTCATAGCTGTAACAGATAAACTAACTAGAAACAGAACCCTACTAATAGATAATAGTAGTAAAGTTAAGTTAAACATTAGTTCATAGCTGTAACAGATAAACTAACTAGAAACAGAACCCTACTAATAGATAATAGTAGTAAAGTTAAGTTAAACGTTAGTTCATAGCTGTAACAGATAAACTAACTAGAAACAGAACCCTGCTAATAGATAATAGTAGTAAAGTTAAGTTAAACGTTAGTTCATAGCTGTAACAGATAAACTAACTAGAAACAGAACCCTGCTAATAGATAATAGTAGTAAAGTTAAGTAAAACGTTAGTTCAAAGCTGTAACAAGCAGAGATCTTTCATTTGATCGTAGCTGAAAATGCCGTTTATCTTTAGTGATTAAAATAGAGTAAAGTGTAAACATGTTTTAGTAGTGTGAATGTGATTGGTGGAGCTCTGCTTGTAGTTCCTGCTGATGTCACCAGAGGCGCCATGACGTCACTCACCAGCTCAGAGATGAAAACAAACTAGACTTTGGCTTAGTTTTATTCTTTATTTAGGTATTTGTCTCTAAAATAAAAATGACAACATTACCAATGATCAGTAACATTATAAATGTTGTTTGTTAACAGTTAAAATAACTTTTAACTGAAGTTTAATTTCCCGTTTATCACTGCTGGTTGTTATAAAGTGTTACTGCTCCTCTGAGTTTTTCTGGTTCTTCAGGATTCTTTCTGTCTCCTCCTCTGTACTCCTCCTCCTTCTCCTCCTCCTCTTCCTCCTGATCAAGCTGAAACAGGTTTGTTGTTTTGCTGATAGACACAAAGGTTTCAGTCGACACACACGATAAGATGTCTCGGTGTCCCAGAGGTCTTCCAGGCCGAGCTGCAGCGTGAGAAACCCTCCAATCAGAGCAGTCAAGTCGTAATTATTTCATTTTTTCATTTTCATATTGTGTTGAGTTCAGGGAGCAGATAGTCTGTCTGTTTTCTCTCCACGTTAGTTATCTGCTCAGTCAGCTGCTGTAACTTTACACTGTGCTATTAGTACTTTTTACTGCAGTAACATGTCTGAATACTTGCTTTAATCTCAGAAGGAAAGCTTGTACTTGATATTGTCCTCCATTTATCTGACAGCATGCTACTCTGCACATTCACAGTTTACACACAAAGTATTAACCAGCAGTAAAACATGATGTAATGTTCCAGATGAAACTATACAGGAGTTCAAATTAGCTCAAGGGGAGATAAAGTTAGGCAACATTTTGACGAGGGAGGAAACTGGCATGTCCATTTTCAAAGAGGTCTGTTGACCTCTGACCTCGAGGTATCTGAATGAAAATGTTTCTCTGGGCCGAGACTTCTCTTCACAGAGCCGCCCTCTATGATAATCCATCCAGTTATTATCAGGCAGGTGATGTCCTGCAGGCCTGTCTGCTCTGACGGACCTTGTTGGCTGAAAACTTGTTCTGCATATTTTCAGTGTAGCTCCTCTTCTCTCTTGTGATCTCTTTAGTCAGAGTGTTTCTGGTTCTCCAGGATTCTTTCTGTCCTCTTCTTCCTCCTGATGAAGCTGCCTGAGTTCAGCTAGAAACCCGGTTAGTTCTGGCTCTCCTGTTAAATGATGAAACACAGTGATGCCCCTTTGGCTCCCAGCCCTCAATGTGCTGTCTGTAATGTGGAGTTCTATACTATAGTATCATAACTATACTATAGCATCATATACTTAAGCCTCATATCTACACTATTGCATCATATCTATACTATAGTATCATATCTATACTATAGCATCATATCTACACTATAGCATCATATCTATAGCATCATATCTATACTATAGCCTAATATCTATACTATAGCATCATATCTACACTATAGCATCATATCTATAGTATAGCATCATATCTACACTATAACATCATATCTATACTATAGCATCATATCTACACTATAGCATCATATCTATAGCCTCATATCTATACTATAGCCTCATATCTATACTATAGCATCATATCTACATAGCATCATATCTATAGCATCATATCTATACTATAGTATCATATCTATACTATAGCATCATATCTACACTATAGCATCATATCTATAGCATCAAATCTATACTATAGCCTCCATATCTATACTATAGCCTCATATCTACACTATAGCATCATATCTATACTATAGCATCATATCTACACTATAACATCATATCTATACTATAGCATCATATCTATAATATAGCATCATATCTACACTATAGCATCATATCTACACTATAGCATCAGTAACTAACAGCAGCAGAGTCCAGTAGAAGAAGCAGTCACTACAGGATGATCAGTGAAATGTTAGTTCATAGCTGTAACAGATAAACTAACTAGAAACAGAACCCTACTAATAGATAATAGTAGTAAAGTTAAGTTAAACATTAGTTCATAGCTGTAACAGATAAACTAACTAGAAACAGAACCCTACTAATAGATAATAGTAGTAAAGTTAAGTTAAACGTTAGTTCATAGCTGTAACAGATAAACTAACTAGAAACAGAACCCTGCTAATAGATAATAGTAGTAAAGTTAAGTTAAACGTTAGTTCATAGCTGTAACAGATAAACTAACTAGAAACAGAACCCTGCTAATAGATAATAGTAGTAAAGTTAAGTAAAACGTTAGTTCAAAGCTGTAACAAGCAGAGATCTTTCATTTGATCGTAGCTGAAAATGCCGTTTATCTTTAGTGATTAAAATAGAGTAAAGTGTAAACATGTTTTAATGTGTGAATGTGATTGGTGGAGCTCTGCTTGTAGTTCCTGCTGATGTCACCAGAGAGCGCCATGACGTCACTCACCAGCTCAGAGATGAAAACAAACTAGACTTTGGCTTAGTTTTATTCTTTATTTAGGTATTTGTCTCTAAAATAAAAAATGACAACATTACCAATGATCAGTAACATTATAAATGTTGTTTGTTAACAGTTAAAATAACTTTTAACTGAAGTTTAATTTCCGTTTATCACTGCTGGTTGTTATAAAGTGTTACTGCTCCTCTGAGTTTTTCTGGTTCTTCAGGATTCTTTCTGTCTCCTCCTCTGTACTCCTCCTCCTCCTCTTCCTCCTGATCAAGCTGAAACAGGTTTGTTGTTTTGCTGATAGACACAAAGGTTTCAGTCGACACACACGATAAGATGTCTCGGTGTCCCAGAGGTCTTCCAGGCCGAGCTGCAGCGTGAGAAACCCTCCAATCAGAGCAGTCAAGTACGTAAGTATTTCATTTTTTCATTTTCATATTGTGTTGAGTTCAGGGAGCAGATAGTCTGTCTGTTTTCTCTCCACGTTAGTTATCTGCTCAGTCAGCTGCTGTAACTTTACACTGTGCTATTAGTACTTTTACTGCAGTAACATGTCTGAATACTTGCTTTAATCTCAGAAGGAAAGCTTGTACTTGATATTGTCCTCCATTTATCTGACAGCATGCTACTCTGCACATTCACAGTTTACACACAAAGTATTAACCAGCAGTAAAACATGATGTAATGTTCCAGATGAAACTATACAGGAGTTCAAATTAGCTCAAGGGGGGGGGGGGGAGAAAAAGTTAGGCAACATTTTGAGGGAGGAAACTGGCATGTCCATTTTCAAAGAGGTCTGTTGACCTCTGACCTCGGGGTATCTGAATGAAAATGTTTCTCTGGGCGAGACTTCTCTTCACAGACACGCCACTCTATGATAATCCATCCAGTTATTATCAGGCAGGTGATGTCCTGCAGGCCTGTCTGCTCTGACGCAGCCTTGTTGGCTGAAAACTTGTTCTGCATATTTTCAGTGTAGCTCCTCTTCTCTCTTGTGATCTCTTTAGTCAGAGTGTTTCTGGTTCTCCAGGATTCTTTCTGTCCTCTTCTTCCTCCTGATGAAGCTGCCTGAGTTCAGCTAGAAACCGGTTAGTTCTGGCTCTCCTGTTAAATGATGAAACACAGTGATGCCCCTTTGGCTCCCAGCCCTCAATGTGCTGTCTGTAATGTGGAGTTCTATACTATAGTATCATAACTATACTATAGCATCATATACTTAAGCCTCATATCTACACTATTGCATCATATCTATACTATAGTATCATATCTATACTATAGCATCATATCTACACTATAGCATCATATCTATAGCATCATATCTATACTATAGCCTAATATCTATACTATAGCATCATATCTACACTATAGCATCATATCTATAGTATAGCATCATATCTACACTATAACATCATATCTATACTATAGCATCATATCTACACTATAGCATCATATCTATAGCCTCATATCTATACTATAGCCTCATATCTATACTATAGCATCATATCTACATAGCATCATATCTATACTATAGTATCATATCTATACTATAGCATCATATCTACACTATAGCATCATATCTATAGCATCAAATCTATACTATAGCCTCATATCTATACTATAGCCTCATATCTACACTATAGCATCATATCTATACTATAGCATCATATCTACACTATAACATCATATCTATACTATAGCATCATATCTATAATATAGCATCATATCTACACTATAGCATCATATCTACACTATAGCATCAGTAACTAACAGCAGCAGAGTCCAGTAGAAGAAGCCGTCACTACAGGATGATCAGTGAAACGTTTCATGCCACAACAGATAAACTAACTAGAAACAGAACCCTGCTAACAGATAATAGTAGTAAAGTTAAGTCAAACGTTAGTTCATAGCTGTAACAGATAAACTAACTAGAAACAGAACCCTGCTAATAGATAATAGTAGTAAAGTTAAGTTAAACGTTAGTTCATAGCTGTAACAGATAAACTAACTAGAAACAGAACCCTGCTAATAGATAATAGTAGTAAAGTTAAGTCAAACGTTAGTTCATAGCTGTAACAAGCAGAGATCTTTCATTTGATCGTAGCTGAAAATGCCGTTTATCTTTAGTGATTAAAATAGAGTAAAGTGTAAACATGTTTTAATGTGTGAATGT
This sequence comes from Perca fluviatilis, assembly GCF_010015445.1. Lineage (NCBI taxonomy): Eukaryota > Metazoa > Chordata > Actinopteri > Perciformes > Percidae > Perca > Perca fluviatilis. The sequence continues at coordinate 27,328,519 of NC_053133.1, forward strand.
GATTGGTGGAGCTCTGCTTGTAGTTCCTGCTGATGTCACCAGAGAGCGCCATGACGTCACTCACCAGCTCAGAGATGAAAACAAGCTAGACTTTGGCTTAGTTTTATTCTTTATTTAGGTATTTGTCTCTAAAATAAAAAATGACAACATTACCAATGATCAGTAACATTATAAATGTCGTTTGTTAAGAGTTAAAATAACTTTTAACTGAAGTTTAATTTCCCGTTTATCACTGCTGGTTGTTATAAAGTGTTACTGCTCCTCTGAGTTTTTCTGGTTCTTCAGGATTCTTTCTGTCTCCTCCTCTGTACTCCTCCTCCTCCTTCTCCTCTTCCTCCTGATCAAGCTGAAACAGGTTTGTTGTTTTGCTGTTAGACACAAAGGTTTCAGTCGACACACACGATAAGATGTCTCGGTGTCCCAGAGGTCTTCCAGGCCGAGCTGCAGCGTGAGAAACCCTCCAATCAGAGCAGTCTAGTACGTAAGTCTTTCACTTTTTCATTTTCATATTGTGTTGAATTCAGGGAACAGAGAGTCTGTCTGTTTTCTCTCCACATTAGTTATCTGCTCAGTCAGCTGCTGTAACTTTACACTGTGCTATTAGTACTTTTACTGCAGTAACATGTCTGAATACTTGCTTTAATCTCAGAAGGAAAGCTTGTACTTGATATTGTCCTCCATTTATCTGACAGCATGCTACTCTGCACATTCACAGTTTACACACAAAGTATTAACCAGCAGTAAAACATGATGTAATATTCCAGATGAAACTATACATGAGTTCAAATTAGCTCAAGGGGAATAAAGCTGTTGACCTCTGACCTCGGGGTATCTGAATGAAAATGTTTCTCTGGGCCGAGACTTCTCTTCACAGACACGCCCACTCTATGATAATCCATCCAGTTATTATCAGGCAGCTGATGTCCTGCAGGCTTGTCTGCTCTGACACAGCCTTGTTGGCTGAAAACTTGTTCTGCATATTTTCAGTGTAGCTCCTCTTCTCTCTTGTGATCTCTTTAGTCAGAGTGTTTCTGGTTCTCCAGGATTCTTTCTGTCCTCTTCTTCCTCCTGATGAAGCTGCCTGAGTTCAGCTAGAAACCGGTTAGTTCTGGCTCTCCTGTTAAATGATGAAACACAGTGATGCCCCTTTGGCTCCCAGCCCTCAATGTGCTGTCTGTAATGTGGAGTTCTTTGCTGAGGTTTTCTCTGTTAAAGTCCAGAGAACAGGGAGCAGAGAGTCTGTCTGTTTTCTCTCCACGTTAGTTATCTGCTCAGCCAGCTGCTGTGACTTTACACTGCTATTAGTACTTTTACTGCAGTAACATGTCTGAATACTTTAATCTCAGAAGGAAAGCTTGTACTTCTTCTTGTCCTCCATTTATCTGACAGTGTGTTACTCTGCACATTCACAGTTTACACACAAAGTCTTAATCAGCAGTAAGACATGATGTAATGTTCCAGAGAATCAGCTCTCTCACTGCTACTTCTACATCAAGTACATTTACTAACAGAGCAGGATGTTGGACTGAGTATTCTCACCATGTAGTATTAATAGTTTGGAGTTCTTCTTCCACTGCGTCATAGTCTGTTTCATCATAACTTTTGTTCATCACATTTTAAGCATGTAATAATAAGTTAACATAACCTATATACAGCCTGTTACACGTAGATGAATGAATAATAAAATAATGGTTAGTTGCAGCCCTAGAACTGAATGAATCAGGACTTTTTCTCCAAGTCCAGCCTCAGTTGTTGCCTCTCATGTTCTGAACATTGGAGTCACAGAGCTAAGAATATTTATTTTAAGATAAACTCCTAATCATGTTCACTATACACATCATCACTATTCATCTGCCTGCTGCACATAGACTATATTATGTTTTACCCATCCTGCCCTCAACCATTCAGCGTCTTTTCTCTCATGTTTAACAACTATTTAGTTTATATTTGTTTCTGTATTTATTGTTTATTTCATAATAATGTTTAATGTATGTGTTAGTGTACAGTATGTATGCACCAACCACCGAGGTAGATTCCTCGTCAGTGTAACTTACAGTGGCAGGAATTTAGAGGAAAGGCCAGATGGTGAAGTCAGCCTTCAGCTGGTAGTTTGTTGGTGAAGTCAGCCTTCAGCTGGTAGTTTGTTGGTGAAGTCAGCCTTCAGCTGGTAGTTTGTTACTTTGGACAGCAGGTGGAGCTGTTACATCAACAATGAGCCGAGACTCCAACACACACACACACACACACACACACACACACACACACACACACACACACACACTTAGACAAACTCACCTGATTTCCTGTAAATGAAGAGGGGGAGGAGCAGATCAGGTACATGAGAAGAGGAAGAGTAGAGTCAGCTGAGACTCCATTTAGTGAGACCAGAACAGAGCAGGAGGAGGAAACTGAAGGCTGAGGCAGGGTGTGTGTGTGTGTGTGTGTGTGTGTGTGTGTGTGTGAGACTAGATAAAAGGAAGATTTTCATTACAGACTGAATTCAAACAGAACTGTAACAACACGTTTACTGTTCTCTGATCTTTAAGACAGTTTTGGTCAAGTCTTGATATTTCAACAAGTCGTTTAATAAAAAAAATTGTTGAAAGAAAGAGAAAGAGGTGTGCGTGTGCGTGTGTGTGTGTGGACTTGCTTGTGACTCTTGAACAAACTTGTTTGTCTTGATTCTTGTGTTGTGAGCTCCCAGTCAGTGTTCCTGTTTTACCTCTCAGACTGACTTCAGATCAGAAGATGAGTGATTTGGAGAGGATTCTTCCTCCAGTCTTCAGTAATGAACCTGGACCCTCAGACACTAAGTAAGAGAACTGATACTAACTCATTTATGTCACTCAGTTTCATCTGCCAAGATTTTTTTGTGCTAATGTTTTGGTCGATTTTGTGCTGTTATAATAAAGTTTATTTGCTAACCTAAGTTTAACAAACATTTTCATGACAGAGAGGAGAAATCATTTGTTCCATCTTCCTCTTTGAATCTGTGACAGCTGTCAGTCCCCTAGAAAAACTGTAATTAATCTAAAGGATTAATATAAACTTTTAATCTTTCTAAATATTGGCAGAAGTTTGTTGGTGTACAGCTTCAGAATTGGCTTTACATTTTTTTATTGAGAATTAAATATGAATATGAATAAAATAGCAATTTTACAAAATGTTGGAATATTATTATTATTATCATATACGTGTCTTAAAGTGTAACTCTCGCCAAAATGCAACCTAGGGACTTTTTGTGAATGTACCCGAGTCAAACTTTAGTTTAAAAGCATAATTAGGACGGAAGCTCCACTTTTGATTTACTGTATATTTTTTCGGTCAAATGGCCTTTAGAAGGGGAGTGCTAGGGGCTCTACTATGATCGCATCAAAATAGCTATTTTTAAAACACTAAGAAGGCTCGACACAACATGAATTTTTGCTCCAAGTATCACCAGGGGCTCTACACCTTAACGCAAGCATTGACAACACTGGTTGTGTACCCAGTGTTTAATAAAAAAGGTTGTGAGCAGCTCTTGATAGCTGATGTTTACGCAATCCGCCATTTTCCCAATCCAAAAGAGTCGATCTCCAAATGTGAATGAACAGACTCCAGATGAGGAAATGTCATTCTTCTATGAGGCTCCTTTTTCAACTACAAGGTCAATATTGTTTTTCACTAACAACAAAACAACAAATTATCCGTGCATTCATATGGAACTAAGCTTTGGGAGCTTTCCATCTTTACTCTCCTCCCTCGACTATTTTTGACTGGCTTTCTTTTTAGTAAAGTCTGGGTACACAACCAATGTTCTTAATAGGGGTGGTACGGTTCATGAAAACACATACGAACCGCTCGGTCCGCTTTTCTTGGTTCAGAGTGTGTGTGTGCCGCACGGTTCGACGCATGCGCAACGTAGCCTCGTGCTAGAGCTGTAATCAGGCCTTAAAAGTACGGCCCGAAAAGGCCCGAGCCCGACAGAGTTCGGCCCGAGTCCAACAAGTACATTTTGATTGACAGCTTTTTAAAAGCCCGAACCCTTTTACGGCCCGACTGTACAAAAGGCCGTCTATCAGCAGTGATTAGAGTGTCGGAGAATAGCGCGGACACGCGCTTCGCACACCACTCGGCGGAAAAGGGAGAGAAAGAAAAAAGAGGCTGCGCCGTACGCACACAGCTCCTTTGTCTTTCGTAAAAAATGAGTAATTTATACATGTTTTAACATCATTTATTCATGTCTAACTGAGGCTAGAGGCCACTTGGAAGTTGGAACAAAGAAACAGGCTAAGTCCTCCAGAGACCAGCCTCCGTTTCACCTCCTCAGGATCCATTTTCACGCTAATCGAAACCCATCAGTTTACCGCTCATTTACCATGCAACCCGTACCGAAGAGCCGGCCACGACCCGGCCCCGCGCGCGCGCCCGCCCGAGCCGTGTAAAATAATAGAAATTAAGACCGAACCCGACGGAACCCGTCGGGTCCCGTCGGGTTCGGGCAAAGATCTTCAGCTCTACCTCGTGCCCGTAACCTCAGACAGCTGTGTTTCCCTTTTGCGCGAAAGAAGAGGTGTGGACAAGTTACCAACAAAACGTACAGCGAAAGACCGTGCAAAACATTTCAGGCCATCCTGCCAACCTGTATACATTTTAACATCAATGTACTGTAATGTTTTTACTCTGCTTCTGACTGGCTAGTAGTCCTTACCTAGGTACTGTCAGGGCACGCCCTCATACTCTGCTTCTGACTGGCTAGTAGTCCTTACCTAGCTACTGTCAGGGCACACCCTCATACTCTGCTACTGACTGGCTAGTAGTCCTTACCTAACTACTGAGCATGTGCGACTCCCAACAAAGATGGAAAATAAGTGAAAGATAATGATTATTATTATTATTATTAAAAAAGCATAGAGACAAAATTTGCTAAAGACGTTTTTCAGTGAAAAGACACTAGAGGAGAAAGCACCGTGAAGCAGAGCTATTTTCACTTCGGCGTCCATGTTATCCAATTCATACCAGCTGCAATCAGATGCAGAGTAGCTTAAAGGACTATTATACATTTATAATCGTAATTATTGACAGTAGCAGTAGTTTGTGTGTTAATAGCTTCAGAATTGGCTTTAAAAGAAAATAATTTAAAGATTTGAGCAATAAAAATAAAAACCTCTTGGTGTTTGCAGACCCCACTACAACAGACGGAGAGCAGAGTCTGTAGTATCTGGCCGTCAGTCTGTGAAGAGTTACTGGTCCAATGATCATCCTCCATACTTCAGTAAAGAACCTGGACCCTCAGACATAACGTAAGTATGTGCATTACAACAAAAATTATGGTGTTTCTTCAAAATTAAACCATGTAAACCTATTCTGATATAACCTCTTATACAATTATGAACATGAAAATGAGCATAATATTCACATCTTAAGTATTGAGAAAGCTAGAGCAGATAATAATAATTATTATTAAAAAAGCATAGAGACAAAACTTGCTAAAGAAGTTTTTCAGTGAAAACACAGCGGAGGAGAAAGTGCCGTCAAGTCGAGCTCTTTTCATTTCGGCGTCCATGTTATCCAATCAGTCTGTTCATACCGGCTGGGATCAGATGCAGAGTAGCCAATCTAAAAGGACTATTATACTTTTTGAATCATGTCTATTAACAGTAGCAGTAGTTTGTGGGTTAATAGCTTCAAAATTGGCTTTAAAAGAGGAGAATTTAAAGATTTGAGCAATAAAAATAAAAACCTCTTGGTGTTTGCAGACCCCACTACAACAGACAGAGACCAGAGTCTGTAGTATCTGGCTGTCAGTCTGTGAAGAGTTACTGGTCCAATGATCATCCTCCATACTTCAGTAAAGAACCTGGACCCTCAGACATAACATAAGAGAACTGATATTAACTCATTTATATGACTCATTTTCAGTTTCATCTTCTTATGTTTTCTGTGGTTTGGTGTTTGTATAATAAAGTTTCTATTAAAGTTAATTTGCTATCAAAAATGTAACAAACTTGTCACGACAGAGAAGAAATCGGGTGTTTTCCTTCGGTTTGTGGAAGACGTAGGTGCATGTATTTAGTGGGTGGTGGGGTGGTTAGGGGTAGTCATTTTACAAAATGTTGGACGATTATCATTATTATATTTGTGTCTTTAAGTGCTCATATTATGCTTTTTGGCTTTTTCCCTTTACTTTATTGTGTTATGTATCTTTTTTGTGCATCTCCAACAGAAAACACTGTTCCCAAACTGCTCCAAACAGCTCTATTGTAGTCCAGCCTTTACTTCAGAGACAAACGTGGTCACTTTGGAACACACGTTATAATGCTCGCCTAGCTGCTAGCATGGCACGCCCTCATACTCTGCTTCTGACTGGCTAGTAGTCCTTACCTAGGTACTGTCAGGGCACGCCCTCATACTCTGCTTCTGACTGGCTAGTAGTCCTTTCCTAGCCACTGTCAGGGCATGCCCTCATACTCTGTGTCTGACTGGCTAGTAGTCCTTACCTAGGTACTGTCAGGGCACGCCCTCATACTCTGCTTCTGACTGGCTAGTAGTCCTTACCTAGGTACTGTCAGGGCATGCCCTCATACTCTGTGTCTGACTGGCTAGTAGTCCTTACCTAGGTACTGTCAGGGCATGCCCTCATACTCTGCTTCTGACTGGCTAGTAGTCCTTACCTAGGTACTGCCAGGGCATGCCCTCATACTCTGCTTCTGACTGGCTAGTAGTCCTTACCTAGCTACTGTCAGGGCACGCCCTCATACTCTGCTACTGACTGGCTAGTAGTCCTTACCTAACTACTGAGCATGTGCGACTCCCAACAAAGATGGAAAATAAGTGAAAGATAATGATTATTATTATTATTAAAAAAGCATAGAGACAAAACTTGCTAAAGTTTCTTTTCAGTGAAAAGACACTAGAGGAGAAAGCACCGTGAAGCAGAGCTATTTTCACTTCGGCGTCCATGTTATCCAATCAGTCTGTTCATACCAGCTGCAATCAGATGCAGAGTAGCTTAAAGGACTATTATACATTTATAATCGTAATTATTGACAGTAGCAGTAGTTTGAGTGTTAATAGCTTCAGAATTGGCTTTAAAAGAAAATAATTTAAAGATTCGAGCAATAAAAATAAAAACCTCTTGGTGTTTGCAGACCCCACTACAACAGACGGAGAGCAGAGTCTGTAGTATCTGGCCGTCAGTCTGTGAAGAGTTACTGGTCCAATGATCATCCTCCATACTTCAGTAAAGAACCTGGACCCTCAGACATAACGTAAGAGAACTGATATTAACTCATTTATCTGACTCAGTTTCCTCTTCTTATGTTTTCTGTGATTTTGTGTTTGTATATTAAAGTTTCTACTTAAGTTAATTTGCCAACAAAAATGTAACAGACAAATCGGGTGTTGTCCCTCGGTTTGTGGAAGATGTAGGTGCATGTATGTAAATGTTGGACAATAATTATTATAATATTCATGTCTTAAAGTGCTCAAATTATGCTTTTTGGCTTTTCCATTTATTTTACTGTGTTCTATATCTTTTTTGTGCAAATTATATGTTTACAAAGTGAAAGAGCCCCGAGTCCCCCCCAAAGGGACTTACCATCTCCAACAGAAAACACTGTTCCCAAACTGCTCCAAACAGCTCTATTGTAGTCCAGCCTTTACTTCAGAGACAAACGTGGTCACTTTGGAACACACGTTATAATGCTCGCCTAGCTGCTAGCATGGCACGCCCTCATACTCTGCTTCTGACTGGCTAGTAGTCCTTACCTGGGTACTGTCAGGGCACGCCCTCATACTCTGCTTCTGACTGGCTAGTAGTCCTTACCTAGGTACTGTCAGGGCACGCCCTCATACTCTGCTTCTGACTGGCTAGTAGTCCTTACCTAGGTACTGTCAGGGCACGCCCTCATACTCTGCTTCTGACTGGCTATAAGCCTTACCTAGGCACTGTCAGGGGCATGCCCTCATACTCTGCTTCTGACTGGCTAGTAGTCCTTGCCTAGGTACTGTAAGGGCACGCCCTCATACTCTGCTTCTGACTGCCTGTAGTCCTTACCTAGGTACTGTCAGGGCACGCCCTCATACTCTGCTTCTGACTGGCTAGTAGTCCTTACCTAGCTACTGTCAGGGCACGCCCTCATACTCTGATTCTGACTGGCTATTAGTCCTTACCTAGGTACTGAGCATCTGCGACTCCCAACAAAGATGGAACAGAAGTGAGATGTCTCACTCTGTAGCTAAAACCGAGAGCTCAACATACAGGGTGAAAAGAGGAGCTGCAGCATTGTGGAGTACAACAAAAACATGGTGTTTTACTGTCAGGGCATGCCCTCATACTCTACTTCTGACTGGCTAGTAGTCCTTACCTAGCTACTGTCAGGGCACGCCCTCATACTCTGCTTCTGAATGGCTAGTAGTCCTTACCTAGCTACTGAGCATGTGCGACTCCCAACAAAGATGGAAAATAAGTGAGAGATAATGATTATTATTATTATTATTAAAAAAGCATAGAGACAAAATTTGCTAAAGACGTTTTTCAGTGAAAAGACACTAGAGGAGAAAGCACCGTGAAACAGAGCTATTTTCACTTCGGCGTCCATGTTATCCAATCAGTCTGTTCATACCAGCTGCAATCAGATGCAGAGTAGCTTAAAGGACTATTATACATTTATAATCGTAATTATTGACAGTAGCAGTAGTTTGTGTGTTAATAGCTTCAGAATTGGCTTTAAAAGAAAATAATTTAAATATTCAAGCAATGAAAATAAAACCTCTTGGTGTTTGCAGACCCCACTACAACAGACGGAGACCAGAGTCTGTAGTATCTGGCCGTCAGTCTGTGAAGAGTTACTGGTCCAATGATCATCCTCCATACTTCAGTAAAGAACCTGGACCCTCAGACATAACGTAAGAGAACTGATATTAACTCATTTAAATGACTCATTTTCAGTTTCCTCTTCTTATGTTTCCTGTGATTTTGTGTTTGTATATTAAAGTTTCTATTTAAGTTAATTTGCCAACAAAAATGTAACAAACTTGTCATGTCACAGAGGAAATTGGGTGTTTCTCGGTTTGTGGAAGATGTAGGTGCATGTATGTAAATGTTGGACAATAATTATTATGATATTCTTGTCTTAAAGTGCTCATATTATGCGTTTTGGCTTTTCCATTTACTTTATTGTGTTCTATATCTTTTTTGTGCAAATTATATGTTTACAAAGTGAAAAAGCCCAGAGTCTTCCCCAAAGAGACTTACCATCTCCAACAGAAAACACTGTTCCCAAACTGCTCCAAACAGCTCTATTGTAGTCCAGCCTTTACTTCCAGAGACAAACGTGGTCACTTTGGAACACCACGTTATAATGCTTCGCCTAGCTGCTAGCATGGCGCGCCCTCATACTCTGATTCTGACTGGCTAGTAGTCCTTACCTAGCTGCTAGCATGGCGCGCCCTCATACTCTGCTTCTGACTGGCTAGTAGTCCTTACCTGGGTACTGTCAGGGCACCCTCATACTCTGCTTCTGACTGGCTAGTAGTCCTTACCTAGGTACTGTCAGGGCACGCCCTCATACTCTGCTTCTGACTGGCTAGTAGTCCTTACCTAGGTACTGTCAGGGCACGCCCTCATACTCTGCTTCTGACTGGCTAGTAGTCCTTACCTAGCCACTGTCAGGGCATGCCCTCATACTCTGCTTCTGACTGGCTAGTAGTCCTTCGCCTAGGTACTGTAAGGGCACCCCCCCGTACCTGCTTCTGACTGCCTGTAGTCCTTACCTAGGTACTGTCAGCGGCAGCCCTCATACTCTGCTTCTGACTGGCTAGTAGTCCTTACCTAGCTACTGTCAGGGCGACGCCTCATACTCTGATTCTGACTGGCTATTAGTCCTTACCTAGGTACTGAGCATCGCATCTCCCAACAAAGATGGAACAGAAGTGAGATGTCTCACTCTGTAGCTAAAACCGAGAGCTCAACATACAGGGTGAAAAGAGGAGCTGCAGCATTGTGGAGTACAACAAAAACATGGTGTTTTACTGTCAGGGCATGCCCTCATACTCTACTTCTGACTGGCTAGTAGTCCTTACCTAGCTACTGTCAGGGCACGCCCTCATACTCTGCTTCTGAATGGCTAGTAGTCCTTACCTAGCTACTGAGCATGTGCGACTCCCAACAAAGATGGAAAATAAGTGAGAGATAATGATTATTATTATTATTATTAAAAAAGCATAGAGACAAAATTTGCTAAAGACGTTTTTCAGTGAAAAGACACTAGAGGAGAAAGCACCGTGAAACAGAGCTATTTTCACTTCGGCGTCCATGTTATCCAATCAGTCTGTTCATACCAGCTGCAATCAGATGCAGAGTAGCTTAAAGGACTATTATACATTTATAATCGTAATTATTGACAGTAGCAGTAGTTTGTGTGTTAATAGCTTCAGAATTGGCTTTAAAAGAAAATAATTTAAATATTCAAGCAATGAAAATAAAAACCTCTTGGTGTTTGCAGACCCCACTACAACAGACGGAGACCAGAGTCTGTAGTATCTGGCCGTCAGTCTGTGAAGAGTTACTGGTCCAATGATCATCCTCCATACTTCAGTAAAGAACCTGGACCCTCAGACATAATGTAAGAGAACTGATATTAACTCATTTAAATGACTCATTTTCAGTTTCCTCTTCTTATGTTTCCTGTGATTTTGTGTTTGTATATTAAAGTTTCTATTTAAGTTAATTTGCCAACAAAAATGTAACAAACTTGTCATGACAGAGAGGAAATTTGGGTGTTTCTCGGTTTGTGGAAGATGTAGGTGCATGTATGTAAATGTTGGACAATAATTATTATGATATTCTTGTCTTAAAGTGCTCATATTATGCGTTTTGGCTTTTCCATTTACTTTATTGTGTTCTATATCTTTTTTGTGCAAATTATATGTTTACAAAGTGAAAAAGCCCAGAGTCTTCCCCCCAAAGAGACTTACCATCTCCAACAGAAAACACTGTTCCCAAACTGCTCCAAACAGCTCTATTGTAGTCCAGCCTTTACTTCAGAGACAAACGTGGTCACTTTGGAACACACGTTATAATGCTCGCCTAGCTGCTAGCATGGCACGCCCTCATACTCTGATTCTGACTGGCTAGTAGTCCTTACCTAGCTGCTAGCATGGCACGCCCTCATACTCTGCTTCTGACTGGCTAGTAGTCCTTACCTGGGTACTGTCAGGGCACGCCCTCATACTCTGCTTCTGACTGGCTAGTAGTCCTTACCTAGGTACTGTCAGGGCACGCCCTCATACTCTGCTTCTGACTGGCTAGTAGTCCTTACCTAGGTACTGTCAGGGCACGCCCTCATACTCTGCTTCTGACTGGCTAGTAGTCCTTACCTAGCCACTGTCAGGGCATGCCCTCATACTCTGCTTCTGACTGGCTAGTAGTCCTTGCCTAGGTACTGTAAGGGCACGCCCTCATACTCTGCTTCTGACTGCCTGTAGTCCTTACCTAGGTACTGTCAGGCGCCCTCATACTCTGCTTCTGACTGGCTAGTAGTCCTTACCTAGCTACTGTCAGGGCGCACCTTGCTACTCTGATTCTGACTGGCTATTAGTCCTTACCTAGGTACTGAGCATCTGGGACTCCCAACAAAGATGGAACAGAAGTGAGATGTCTTACTCTGTAGCTAAAACCCAGAGCTCAACATACAGGGTGAAAAGAGGAGCTGCAGCATTGTGGAGTACAACAAAAACATGGTGTTTTACTGTCAGGGCATGCCCTCATACTCTACTTCTGACTGGCTAGTAGTCCTTACCTAGCTACTGTCAGGGCAGCCTCATACTCTGCTTCTGAATGGCTAGTAGTCCTTACCTAGCTACTGAGCATGTGCGACTCCCAACAAAGATGGAAAATAAGTGAGAGATAATGATTATTATTATTATTATTAAAAAGCATAGAGACAAAATTTGCTAAAGACGTTTTTCAGTGAAAAGACACTAGAGGAGAAAGAACGTGGAAACAGAGCTATTTTTCACTCGGCGTCCATGTTATCCAATCAGTCTGTTCATACCAGCTGCAATCAGATGCAGAGTAGCTTAAAGGACTATTATACATTTATAATCGTAATTATTGACAGTAGCAGTAGTTTGTGTGTTAATAGCTTCAGAATTGGCTTTAAAAGAAAATAATTTAAATATTCAAGCAATGAAAATAAAAACCTCTTGGTGTTTGCAGACCCCCACTACAACAGACGGAGACCAGAGTCTGTAGTATCTGGGTCCGCCAGTCTGTGAAGAGTTACTGGTCCAATGATCATCCTCCATACTTCAGTAAAGAACCTGGACCCTCAGACATAATGTAAGAGAACTGATATTAACTCATTTAAATGACTCCATTTCAGTTTCCTCTTCTTATGTTTCCTGTGATTTTGTGTTTGTATATTAAAGTTTCTATTTAAGTTAATTTACCAACAAAAATGTAACAAACTTGTCATGACAGAGAGGAAATTTGGGTGTTTCTCGGTTTTGTGGAAGATGTAGGTGCATGTATGTAAATGTTGGACAATAATTATTATGATATTCTTGTCTTAAAGTGCTTATATTATGCGTTTTGGCTTTTCCATTTTACTTTATTGTGTTCTATATCTTTTTGTGTAAATTGTGTAATTATGTTTACAAAGTGAAAAAGCCCAGAGTCTTCCCCCAAAGAGACTTTACCATCTCCAACAGAAAACACTGTTCCCAAACTGCTCCAAACAGCTCTATTGTAGTCCAGCCTTTACTTCAGAGACAAACGTGGTCACTTTGGAACACACGTTATATCTGCTCCCTAGCTGCTAGCACGGCACCCTCATACTCTGATTCTGACTGGCTAGTAGTCCTTACCTAGGTACTGTCAGGGCAGCCCTCATACTCTGCTTCTGACTGGCTAGTAGTCCTTACCTGTACGGTACTGTCAGGGCACCCTCATACTCTGCTTCTGACTGGCTAGTAGTCCTTACCTAGGGTACTGTCAGGGCACGCCTCATACTCTGCTTCTGACTGGCTAGTAGTCCTTACCTAGGTACTGTCAGGCGCACCCAACTCTGCTTCTGACTGGCTAGTAGTCCTTACCTAGCCACTGTCAGGGCATGCCCTCATACTCTGCTTCTGACTGGCTAGTAGTCCTTGCCTAGGTACTGTAAGGCGCACGCCTCATACTCTGCTTCTGACTGCCTGTAGTCCTTACCTAGGTACTGTCAGGGCAGCCCTCATACTCTGCTTCTGACTGGCTAGTAGTCCTTACCTAGCTACTGTCAGGGGCCTCATACTCTGATTCTGACTGGCTATTAGTCCTTACCTAGGTACTGAGCATCTGCGCAACTCCCAACAAAGATGGAACAGAAGTGAGATGTCTCACTCTGTAGCTAAAACCGAGAGCTCAACATACAGGGTGAAAAGAGGAGCTGCAGCATTGTGGAGTACAACAAAAACATGGTGTTTTACTGTCAGGGCATGCCCTCATACTCTACTTCTGACTGGCTAGTAGTCCTTACCTAGCTACTGTCAGGGCACGCCCTCATACTCTGCTTCTGAATGGCTAGTAGTCCTTACCTAGCTACTGAGCATGTGCGACTCCCAACAAAGATGGAAAATAAGTGAGAGATAATGATTATTATTATTATTATTAAAAAGCATAGAGACAAAATTTGCTAAAGACGTTTTTCAGTGAAAAGACACTAGAGGAGAAAGCACCGTGAAACAGAGCATATTTTCATCTCATCTCCATGTTATCCAATCAGTCTGTTCATACCAGCTGCAATCAGATGCAGAGTAGCTTAAAGGACTATTATACATTTATAATCGTAATTATTGACAGTAGCAGTAGTTTGTGTGTTAATAGCTTCAGAATTGGCCTTAAAAGAAAATAATTTAAATATTCAAGCAATGAAAATAAAACCTCTTGGTGTTTGCAGACCCCCACTACAACAGACGGAGACCAGAGTCTGTAGTATCTGGTCAGTCAGTCTGTGAAGAGTTACTGGTCCAATGATCATCCTCCATACTTCAGTAAAGAACCTCGACCTCAGACATAACGTAAGAGAACTGATATTAACTCATTTAAATGACTCATTTTCAGTTTCCTCTTCTTATGTTTCCTGTGATTTTGTGTTTGTATATTAAAGTTTCTATTTAAGTTAATTTGCCAACAAAAATGTAACAAACTTGTCATGACAGAGAGGAAATTTGGGTGTTTCTCGGGTTTGTGGAAGATGTAGGTGCATGTATGTAAATGTTGGACAATAATTATTATGATATTCTTGTCTTAAAGTGCTCATATTACGCGTTTTGGCTTTTCCATTTACTTTATTGTGTTCTATATCTTTTTGTGCAAATTATATGTTTACAAAGTGAAAAAGCCCAGAGTCTTCCCCCAAAGAGACTTACCATCTCCAACAGAAAACACTGTTCCCAAACTGCTCCAAACAGCTCTATTGTAGTCCAGCCTTTACTTCAGAGACAAACGTGGTCACTTTGGAACACACGTTATAATGCTCGCCTTAGCTGCTAGTACGGCACCCTCATACTCTGATTCTGACTGGCTAGTAGTCCTTACCTAGGTACTGTCAGGGCACGCCCTCATACTCTGCTTCTGACTGGCTAGTAGTCCTTACCTAGCTGCTAGCATGACACGCCCTCATACTCTGCTTCTGACTGGCTAGTAGTCCTTACCTAGGTACTGTCGTGGGCGCACTCATACTCTGCTTCTGACTGGCTAGTAGTCCTTACCTAGGTACTGTCAGGGCACGCCTTCATACTCTGCTTCTGACTGGCTAGTAGTCCTTACCTAGGTACTGTCAGGGCACGCCCTCATACTCTGCTTCTGACTGGCTAGTAGTCTTTACCTAGCTGCTAGCATGACACACCCTCATACTCTGCTTCTGACTGGCTAGTAGTCCTTACCTAGGTACTGTCAGGGCACGCCCTCATACTCTGCTTCTGACTGGCTAGTAGTCCTTACCTAGGTACTGTCAGGGCACGCCTTCATACTCTGCTTCTGACTAGCTATTAGTCCTTACCTAGGTACTGAGCATGTGCGACTCCCAACAAAGATGGGACAGAAGTGAGATGTCTCACTCTGTAGCTAAAACAGAGAGCTCAACACACAGGGTGAAAAGAGGAGCTGTAGCAATGTGCATTACAACAAATATATGGTGTTTCTTCAAAATTAAACCATGTAAACCTATTCTGATATAACCTCTTATACAATTATGAACATGAAAATGAGCATAATATTCACATCTTAAGTATTGAGAAAGCTAGAGCAGATAATAATAATTATTATTAAAAAAGCATAGAGACAAAACTTGCTAAAGAAGTTTTTCAGTGAAAACACACTGGAGGAGAAATCACCGTGAAGTCGAGCTCTTTTCATTTTGGGTGTCCATGTTATCCAATCAGTCTGTTCATACCGGCTGGGATCAGATGCAGAGTAGCCAATCTAAAGGCAAGGCAAGGCAATTTTATTTGTATAGCACAATTCAGCAGCAATGCGATTCAAAGTGCTTTACACAAGACATAAAAACACAGTTAAAAATACAAATTGGTAACAGATGAAGAAACAGTTATAAAAAATAAATGAATAAAAAAAATAAAATTTAAAATTTAAATACAAAAATGAATTAAGAAAAGGCAGTGTTAAAAAGAAAGGTCTTCAGCCTTGATTTAAAACAGCTGAGATTAGGAGCAGACCTACAGTTTTGCGGTAGTTTGTTCCAGATGTAGGGACCATAGAAGCTGAACGCAGCTTCCCCCTTTTTTGTTCCGACTCTGGGTATGGCGAGCACACCCATCCCTGATGATCTCAAGGATCTCAACGGCTCATAGTGTAGTAGCAGATTCGAAAGGTAAATTGGTCCTAAACCGTTTAGTGACTTATAAACTAACATGAGTATATTGAAATCTATTCTTTGATGCACAGGAAGCCAGCGTAAGGACTTCAGAACTGGAGTGATGTGATCTATTTTTTTGGTGTTGGTAAGGACTCGTGCAGCAGCGTTCTGAATCAGCTGCAGCTGTTTAATAGACTTTTTATGAATACCTGTAAAAACGCCGTTGCAGTAGTCAAGTCTACTGAAAATAAAAGCATGGATAAGTTTTTCTAAATCCTGTTGGCACATAAGTCCTTTTACCCTGAAGATGATAATAGGCAGATTTTGTTACTGAACTAATGTGGCTGTTAAAATTCAGGTCAGAGTCCATAATTATGCCAAGATTTCTTGTTTTGTCTGTTGTTTTTAACATTGTTGATTGAAGATGAGCATTGACTTTTAATCGTTCATTTTTTGGTCCAAAAATGATCACCTCCGTTTTATCTTCATTTAATTTTAGGAAATTCTGGAACATCCATTCGTTGATTTGTTCAATGCACCTGGCCAGGTGTTGTATTGGACTGTAGTCTCCGGGTGACAAGGTTATATAAATCTGTGTATCGTCCGCATAGCTGTGATAGTTTATGTTGTTGTTTTCCATGATTTTAGCTAGGGGCAGCATGTATATAATAAACAGTAGAGGCCCCAGGATGGAGCCTTGGGGAACTCCACATGTCAAACTTGTACGCTCAGATGCATAGTTACCTATTGACACATAGTAATTTCTATTTTTTAAATAGGATTCAAACCACTGTAGTACTGTTCCAGAAAGGCCTACCCAGTTTTCCAGTCTGTTTAATAATATGTCGTGTCGACGGCGGTCAAATACAGCGCTGAGATCTAGTAAAACTAAGACTGTAGTTCTCGCCACTATCTGTGCTTAGGTGGATATCATTAAAGATTTTCAGAAGAGCTGTCTCAGTGCCGTGATGTGGCCGAAAACACGACTGTAAGGGATCCAAAATATTCTTTTGGGACAATAAAAGGTTTATTTGTTGAAAAACTGCTTTTTCAATAATTTTACTTAAGAATGGGAGGTTTGATATAGGCCTATAGTTGTCCATTAGTGATGTATCTAGGTTATTCTTTTTTAAGAGTGGCTTGATTACTGCAGTTTTTAACGCCTGTGGGAAGATGCCTGTTTGAAGAGACATGTTTACAATTTGTAAAAGATGTGAGACCAAACAATTCGAAACATTTTTAAAAAAGCCAGTTGGTAAAATATCAAGGCAACAGGAAGAGGTTTTCAGATTTTGTATAATCTCCGCCAGTTGACCTTGGTGAATCGTTTGAAATTGTGTCATATGAGGACTTGTTTTGCTTAAACATTGAGACAGCACATATCCTGTACCTGATATGGATGCACTGACTGTAAGTCTAATTTTCTGAATTTTTTTACTAAAGAAGATTGCAAAGTTATTGCAAGCTTCGGTGGACAAAAGGTCAGATGCTACTGGTACTGGAGGGTTTGATAACCTATCGACAGTAGCAAATAGAGCAAGTGAATTATTAGAGTTTTTTGAAATAATTTCAGAGAAGAACGTCCGCCTTGCATTTCTCAGTACCACATTAAAAATACAAAGTCTGTCTTTATAGATTTCATAATGGACCTGTAGGTTTGTTTTTCGCCACCTGCGTTCAGCTTTTCGACATTCTCTTTTTTCTAATCTTACATTTCTCCATGTAGATTTTTTCTTGCTAGAGGTGGTTTTGACCTTAACGGGAGCAATGGTGTCAATAATAGTTGATATTCTACAGTTGAAATTATCTACAAGTTCGGTTGCTGAGGTTCCAGAGGGGAAGTTGTGGACGAGAAAAGCTGAATGAATTTTTCACTGATGGTTTCAGTGATGTATCGTTTTCTGATTACCTCTGTATGAACAGTTTTTTTCACAGTTATAGAGCTATTAAAAAACACACAGGAATGATCAGAGAGAGCAATATCATTCACCACAACTTTGGAAATGTTCAAGCCTTTAGAAATAATTAAGTCCAAGATGTGACCTTTGTTGTGTGTGGCTGTAGTCACATGTTGAGTGAGTCCATAATTATCAAAGATACAATACAGTTCCTTTGTTCCTCTATCCTCAGGGTTGTCGACATGAATGTTGAAATCACCCGTAACAATTATACAGTCAAAGTCAACACAGATCATAGACAGTAGTTCAGCAAAATCATCAAAAAAGGCTGCACAGTACTTGGGTAGTCTGTAGATATTTATAAATATAGCTCTATTAGTGGACCTTAGCTGAAGAGCCACATACTCAAAGGAAGCAAAATTTCCAACGGATAATTGCGTACATATGAATGAGTTTTTAAACAAAATAGCGACCCTGCCACCTCTCTTATAAACTCTACTCTCATTCATAAAACTGAAGCCAGGGGGGGCTGACTCGATGAGGACAGCAGCGCTGTTATTCTGATCCAACCAGGTTTCAGTTAAAAACATAAAATCAAGATTATGTTGAATAATAAAATCATTGATAAAAAATGATTTTCCTGCTGAGGATCTGACGTTTAATAAAGCTAGTGTCTGCCTCGTTTCTTATGGCAGGCTGTAGATGACGGGGAATGAGCGCTAAATTTACTATATTAGCAGTTGAATGTGTTTTATTGTATTGCTGCTTCACCACTTTGTGTGGTCTGTTGTTAATAATAACTGGGATGATATAGCTGTTTTGTGGACTAGGAGACGTTGTTTTAGAGGAGGAGGAGGTAGAGTGAGGAAGAGTGCATCTGGGAATTGTGTTTGAGCGTGTTTTTCCGGGAGGTAAACCGTCAGTCATTCCACTGCGTTTGCAGGACATGCTGCATATTTCTACATAGCATCTTGTTTGCCCCGTGCGTTCGGATGAATTCCATCCCTGCTGAACAGAGCGCCACGTTCCCAAAATAGATTGAAATTGTCAATGAACCCTATGTGGTGAAGATTGCGGTCTGAAGCCAGGTGTTGAGGCCAAGAAGTCTGCTAAAAAGGTCTTTTCCACAACCTAGAGAGGGAAGTGGGCCCGAAATAAAAAACGGTTTCCCATTACTCTTTAAAACGTCAATCAGAGTGTTAAAATCTTTCTTTGTGCGTTCATTTTCACGGTAGGACATGTCATTATGTCCACAGTGGACCACGATGCGCTTGATTGATGTTGAAAGTGAGGGTATCAGGTCCACAATTTTAACATGGATATCTGCAACCTTAGCTCCTGGAAAACAGTGTGTGATCGCATTAAAAAATCGCATTCGTCGGCAGAATGAATCACCGATAAATATTGTGTTTGGAGGGAAAAGTGGTCGGGGAGCGTAGGATTGTGAATGGCCGGTGACAGGAAGAGAGCAGTCAGTAACAGTTTCCGATGTAAAAGGAAAGGAAGAATGCTTACTCTGTTGGAGTACGTTGGTGTTTGAGCGGCCCAGGCAGTGGCGGCCACCAGATTGTCTGAACACCGCATCTCTTAGTAGCTTCCGACGAGAGGCAGCAGTCTTCTCCCATGACGACAGCTGACCAGCCGGCTCTGGAGATGTTGAATCGCGGGGAACCGCAGCATCCGAGACCGGGAGGGTCGTACAGACCGCAACAGCCACTCCAACAGCTGCCGACCGCACGGAGGCTCCAGCAGCCCCAGTCCTCAGGCATGATCCCGAACCACCAGCCGCCAGCTCCGACAAAACGAAGCGATTCGAAAGGCTGACTACGGTGGCCGGGAAGTGCAATGCAACATTACAAAGAATGAAACACTTTAAAAGCTTCAAAAAAAATTTATATTTTAAAAAAAAAATTTTTTTTTAAAAAAAATATATTTTTTATAAAAAAAATTTATATTTTTTAATAAATAATTTTTTTAAAAAAAAAAATAAAAAAAAAAATTTTAAAAAAATAAAAAAAATAATATATATAAAAAAAAATTATTAAAAAAATTTAATTAAAAAAAAATTATTTTAAAAAAATATTATTAAAAATTAATTAAAAAAAAAAAAAATAAAAAAATAAAAAAAAAAAAAAACAAAATAACATTTTGGAAACAAATTTACATTTTAGAAAACAAATTTACATTTTGGAAAAAAAAAAACAAAATAACATTTGCGAAATCAAATTTACGTTTTAGAAAACAAATTTACATTTTGGAAAACAAAATAACATTTTAGAAAACAAATTTACATTTTTCGAAAACAAATTTACATTTTAGAAAACAAATTAACAAGATGCAAAACACTTTTACCAGTCCCGAAACAAATTTACAAATGACAGATTCTTCACGGAAAGGGAATGTACCACATACCAGAAGTGATGAGGTGTTGTTGGTGAGCGCAGTCAATTTGTGTTGTTGTGAGTGAGTATATGGCGTGAATGAAGTTTATGGTGACTTTACGTGTGGTCGGTGTTTGGAGTTTTTATATGGCGCGGACCTGACGGAAACATTGGAAAAACAGGGAACGTATCGAAAGCCGCGGGCCGGATCGAAGCTACAGCGGGGGCAGCTGAGTCCGTCTGCGCGGCTGCAGGACCTGGAGCTCACTGCCCATTCCTGGGAGCCAAAACCGACACCACGCAGCTGGAGACCCAGGCCGCATTGCTGGGCCCGCTGGAGGGAAGGGAAGCCCCGGAGAATCAGATCCAGGACTAAACGGAGCGGACTGTCACAGCCTGCTGAAGTTTAAATCACAGGTTTCCTAAAAGGGAGTCTGGCGGGACTCGGACTGTGGACCGAAACACGACTTAAAGTCTCGTTAAATAAATAAATACATGCAGAAATAAATGAATCATTAGTGGGGAAGTGAGCCTGGACATTTCAGTCTGTTTAAACTTCACTTTGAAGCAGAACCTCTTAGTTCAGAAGGGTGAAGTTTCCGTTTGTACTCATATCTGTGAACTGATTATAATAAATATTCTTTGTATTAACACATTAATTAGTCTCTTTGTCTTTTGTTTAAAAAAACTAGAACATCGCATGAGATTTTGACGATTTATAGTGATTTTATTTCCGTTAGACCTTTGCCTACATTGACGCTGATGCATTAAGGACGGCCCATAGACAGTATATAAAAGGGCAGTGCCTCCCTGTTCCAAGATGGCGGCTCTATTGACGATTCGATCCATAACTGCCGTAATCAAGGCGACATGTATACAAAACCTCATCACTTCCGGTATGTGGTACATTCCCTTTCCGTGAAGAATCTGTCATTTGTAAATTTGTTGCCGGGACTGGTAAAAGTGTTTTGCATCTTGTTAATTTGTTTTCGAAGTGAAAATTTGTTTTCTAAAAATGTTATTTTGTTTTCCAAAATGTAAATTTGTTTTCCTAAAATGTAAAATTTGTTTTTGAAAATGTTATTTTGTTTTTCCAAAATGTAAATTTGTTTTCTAAAATGTTATTTTGTTTTCCAAAATGTAAATTTGTTTTTCCTAAAAATGTTATTTTGTTTTCCAAAATGTAAATTTGTTTTCTAAAATGTAAATTTGTTTTCTAAAATGTTATTTTGTTTTCCAAAATGTAAATTTGTTTTCTAAAATGTTATTTTGTTTTCCAAAATGTAAATTTGTTTTCCAAAATGTTATTTTGTTTTCCAAAATGTAAATTTGTTTTCCAAAATGTAAATTTGTTTTCCAAAATGTAAAAGTGTTTCATTCTTTGTAATGTTGCATTGCACTTCCCGGCCACCATAGCTGACGGCGGGAGGCGATGCAGAAGGCGATGGAGCCCTATTTGAGGCCCTGTTACGGCCGCAAACCACCTCAGTCCAAGACGCCTTGAAGTTGGGCGTAGAACAGGATGATGGGCGCTGGTGGTAGGCAGATGGATCCCAGTGTTCCGTGTCCTGGAGGGCCGCCGTGAGAGACGAAATCTGGAGCGACTGGTCGTGAGCCACGTTCAGGCAGGTTGTTAGTAAAGCATCCTTGTGTTTTTGGTCCTCTGAAAGCCTCCGAAACTCTTCCTTGAGATCTGCAATTTCTTTCTGAGTGTCTCTGAATAAAGATGAAATCCTGCGAGGGAGTGGGGACTCGCTTAGAGTGGAAGTAGCCATGGAGCTATCGAGTTAGCGTTAACACTTTTGCCACGTAGCATGCCAAGTCCTACAGTCCATTCCAATAAGGGTCTAAGTTGAAAGTCACTGAGATGTCAGTCAAGAACCTGGACCCTCAGACATAACATAAGAGAACTGATATTAACTAATTTATATGACTCATTTTCATTTTCATCTTCTGATGTTTTCTGTGGTTTGGTGTTTGTATATTAAAGTTTCTATTAAAGTTAATTTGCTATCAAAAATTGAACAAACTTGTCATGACAGAGAGGAGAAATCGGGTGTTGTCCCTCGGTTTGTGGAAGACGTAGGTGCATGTATTTAGTGGGTGGTGGGGTGGTTAGGGGTAGTCATTTTACAAAATGTTGGACGATTATTATTATTATTATTATTATTATTATTATTATTATTATTATTATTATTATTATTATTATATTTGTGTCTTTAAGTGCTCATATTATGCTTTTTGGCTTTTTCCATTTATTTTATTGTGTTATATATCTTTTTTGTGCAAGTTATAAGTTTACAAAGTGAAACAGCCCTAAGGGACGTACCATCTCCAACAGAAAACACTGTTCCCAAACTGCTCCAAACAGCTCTATTGTAGTCCAGCCTTTACTTCAGAGACAAACGTGGTCACTTTGGAACACACGTTATAATGCTCACCTAGCTGCTAGTATGGCACGCCCTCATACTCTGATTCTGACTGGCTAGTAGTCCTTACCTAGGTACTGTCAGGGCACATCCTCATACTCTGCTTCTGACTGGCTAGTAGTCCTTACCTAGTTACTGTCAGGGCACGCCCTCATACTCTGCTTCTGACTGGCTAGTAGTCCTTACCTAGGTACTGAGCATGTGCTACTCTGAAACAATGATGGATCAGAAGTGAGACGTCTCACTCTGTAGCTAAAACAGAGAGCTCAACACACAGGGTGAAAAGAGGAGCTGCAGCAATGTGCAGTACAACTAAAAGATGTTTTTTTTGAAAATTAAACCATGTCAATCTATTCTGATATAAACTCTTATACAATTCTGAACCTGAAAATTTGTATAATATCAGCACCTTAAGTGTCGAACAAGCTAGAGCAGATAATTATAATTATTATTAAAAAAGCATAGAGACAAAACTTTCTAAATACGTTTTTCAGTGAAAAGACACTGGAGGAGAAAGCACCGCAAAGCAGAGCTATTTTCATTTTGGCGCCCATGTTATCAAATCAGCAATGCGACATCATGAGTTTGCGTAAACATACACGCCACATTCTTAAGCCAAATGGCGTGTTATCTCTACGCATTTTGAGCTATCCTCGTGTATGTCTACGCTGTATACAGCCACGTGGCGTCTTATCGCATGATCATCCTCCATACTTCAGTAATGAACCTGGTCTTTCAGACACAATGTAAGAGAACTGATACCAACTCATTTATATGACTCATTTTCAGTTTCTTCTGCTAATGTCTCTGTTGATTCTGTGCATGTTTATTCAAGATCTATAAGTTCTCTCTCCAATATATATTGTTCTGGAAGGTGGAGAACAAACATCCATGGACAGTAGTAATAAAAAGGAGCAGAATTGGTCCAATGTAGATTTGTGCCACATGTATTCATTTAATAGTTGACAATAGAAAAATACATAAAACAGAACAACTTACAGAGAAGGAATCTGGACTTGAACCTGAGACTCCTCTGTTACTTTTACTGTGAAGGAGCTGCAGGAAGTATCGAGTCTGTTTTAATAAACAAACTACAGACAGATCACTAAATGTTTAATAAGTCAGTCGGAGATGAAAAGCAGTTAAACATTTTCATTACAGACTGAATACAAACAGAACAGTAACAACATTTTTAAAACATCTGAGCTTTGAGGTTTTTTTGTCAATCAAAAATTAATTTAATAAAGAAATGTGTTGACAGAAAGAGGGAGAGGATTGATGTTTGTGAGGAGGAGCAGCCGTCCTGCTGTGCTTTGTGTCAGGACGTCCTGAAGGATCCAGTCTCTACCAGCTGTGGACACTGGTTCTGCAGACAGTGCATCACCTCATACTGGGACCAGTCTGCTTCATCAGGAGACTCCTGCTGTCCCCAGTGTGGAGAAAGATCCAGAACAAGTAAGACTGTCCATCTGTCTGCTGATGTCTTCATGTCTCAAAACGGGATTCTTCTTGTGTCATTACATTTAGAGAAATCTAATCCCTCCATTTTCATTCTTTTTATTGTTATAATTGTTGTTTGGAGTCTAAAAATAACATTATTAATGAATAGAAGTTTTGTATTTCCTTACAGTGTACGTTGTTAAACATAAACATAAGATCAGTGTGAAGGGGACATATGAACGTGTGACTGAAGGAGCTGATCAAACAGGAAGTGGAACCCTCCTCAACAGGATCTTCACTGAGCTCTACATCACAGATGAACTGAGTGAAGAAGTTAATACCCAACATGAGGTGAGGCAGCTCGAGACAGCTTCCAAGATGAAGACCCTCCATGACTCTCCAATCAAGTGCAGCGACATCTTTAAAGCCTTACCTGACCAACAGAAACACATCAGAGTCGTTATGATGATCGGCGTCGCTGGCGTTGGAAAAACCTTCTCAGTGCAGAAGTTCTGTCTGGACTGGGCCGAGGGTTTAGAAAACCAAGATGTGGATCTGGTGATTCCTCTTTCCTTCAGGGAGCTGAACTTGATCAAAAGATGAGCAGTACAGTCTTCTGGGCTGCTCCGTGTTTTCCATCCATCATTACAGGAGGTCACAGCAGAGCAGCTCGCTGGCTCTAAAGTTCTCTTCATCTTGACCGGCCTGGATGAAAGCAGACTTTACCTGGATTTCAACAACAATGAGGCTGTTTCTGATGTCACACAGAAGTCATCAGTCAACGTGCTGTTGACAAACCTCATCCAGGGGAAGCTGCTTCCCTCGCCTCGTCTGGATAACTTCCCGACCTGCAGCAGCCAATCAGATCCCTCCTGCGTGTGTCGACAGGGTAACAGAAGTACGAGGCTTCACTGACGACCAGAAGGAGGAGTACTTCAGGAAGAGAGTCAGTGATAAAAAGCGGTCCAGCAGAATCATCTCCCACATCAAGACCTCCAGGAGCCTCCACATCATGTGTCTGATCCCAGTCTTCTGCTGGATCACTGCTACAGTTCTGGACCACATGTTTAATACAGACAAGAGAAGAGAGCTGCCCAAGACCCTGACTGACATGTACTCACACTTCCTGCTGGTTCAGACAAAGAGGAAGAAAGCTCAAGTATGCTGAGGGACATGAGACGAGTCCACAGGAGCTGACGGAGGCTGACAGGGAAGTTCTTCTGAAGCTGGGGAGGCTGGCGTTTGAACAGCTGGAGAAAGGAAACATCATGTTCTACCAAGAAGACCTGGAGCGCTGTGGTCTGGATGTCACAGAGGCCTCGCTGTACTCAGGAGTTTGTTCAGAGATCTTCAAAAGAGAGAGTGTGATCTTCCAGAAAACAGTCTACTGCTTCGTCCATCTGAGCGTTCAGGAGTTTCTGGCTGCAGTCTACCTGTTCCACTGTTACACCAACAGGAACACACAGGTACTGGAGGACTTCCTGGGAAAAGGCTGGGACTGTGACAACAGTGACCTGAAAGATGGCAATGATGGTGACAGTGAACAGGACTTCCTGGGACCAGACTTCAAGCATAAGGACTCAAACGCCTCAAAAAAACCCATCCCAAAGTCTTTTATCAAGAAGATTTTTAAATCTTTTGGGAATAAAGATAGCTATGATGAAAGTGACAATGATCCTTACCCATCTCTGGATGTCTTCCTTATGGAAGCCATGGAGAAATCCCTTGAAAGTAAAAATGGCCACCTGGACCTGTTTGTCCGCTTCCTTCATGGCCTCTCTCTGGAGTCCAACCAGAGACTCTTAGGAGGCCTGCTGGGTCAGACAGACAACAGTCCAGAAATCATCCAGAGAGCCATCAACAACCTGAAGGAGATGAACAGTGATGGGATCTCTCCTGACAGAAGCATCAACATCTTCCACTGTCTGACGGAGATGAACGACCACTCAGTCCATCAGGAGATCCAAAAGTTCCTGAAGTCAAAAAAGAGATCAGAGAAGGAACTCTCTGAGATCCACTGCTCAGCTCTGGCCTACATGCTGCAGATGTCAGAGGAGGTTCTGGATGAGTTGGACCTGGAGAAGTACAACACATCACAGGAGGGAAAACTGAGACTGGTTCCAGCTGTGAGGAACTGCAGAAAGGCTCAGTAAGTCCAGATGTGATTATCAACACAATAAATCAATGTACAGCTGAAGCCATCAGTATTAGAGTAAAGATACACAGTTTACACACATTTAGATTATAAATCATGCATGAGACCATTCTTAATCACACCCCCAAAAAATTGATTTTTATATTTCCCCCCCACTAGTTTTGGTGATATTGGTGATTCTGTAAAACAGCTCTTGAACATCAGTAACAGTTTATTTATTCATTTATTAATTAATTAATTTGACAGGGACAATGCACAGCTCCTTAGCAGTACCAGAATTAGCTATAAGCTAATTTCCATCTGTTGTCCCTGGGCAGGAAAGAATAACATCTCTGTCAAAAGGGAAATCTAACACTGTAGTAAAAGACAACAATCAAATTTCACAGTATTAAAACTCGCCCACTACAACAACACACAACATAAACCACAACACAAAAACACTACTTTGACAACAAGAACCACAACATGAAGACAACAGCAACAATAGAATCAACAATAAAATCCCAACATTCAGACACCACTACAACAGGACTTCACTACATAGAGATTGGCTGTTTGGGTTTATGATTGATGGGAGCATGATTGGGTTGATTTCAGCCATGATTTTATCTTTAATTTAAAACCATCAAAGTTGTTCCATTCTCTGATCTCTCTTGGTACTGAGTTATAATACTTTGTGTCTCTAACAGAGAAGACTGATCTGCCCGACTCAGTAGATCTGTTCTGTACTGCACAGTCACCTCTGTTGGTCGTCCTAGTTCTCCTCCCAGTGCCTGAACACAGTGACACAAACTCATTTAATGGTGGAGCGGCCAGATCATTGATTACTTTATAGACTAGACTAACATCAGCAAGAAACACTAAACTGTCAAAGGTCATGAGATTATGTTTTGGGATTATGTTACAATGATGATAACTTGATGGCTTTTTGTCCAATGCCTTGTGTGTTTATTTAAGAAGTGTTTGCAGTGGAGCAAGGCTGAATCTCATTTCTCTGTCTTACAACTTCCCCTTACCCCTCTACACCTTTGTCTTAAACCTAGCCCTTGTCCCTCGAAACCGAGTGGTAAGGGTTAGGGGTGAAAACATACCCCTATGAAATGAGACACCACTTGGTTACATCATCATACATACTTAGGTCTGTTTGCAATAAATATTTCTATACACACTGCATGGTGTGTTGTACATCTGTTTCAGTTATCACCGTTTTTAATGTGATTGATGTTTAGAAACACTTTCTTTATTAACAAAATCTGTCTTTATTGCCCAATAAAGTAAACATAACATTCTTACAACTATTACAACTATTAAAACCATAACGTACATGTCACACACACACATATAAAAAAGGCACTCAAATGTATAAAACTAAAAAAGACACAAGACCACAAACAAACAAAACTAAAAACAGCTGTTCTGGAATTCCAGACCCCAGTCTGATACCTGTTGGCCAGTAACCTTTCCCTCCAGACCCCAGTCTGATGCCTGTTGGCCAGTAACCTTTCCCTCCAGACCCCAGTCTGATGCCTGTTGGCCAGTAACCTTTCCCTCCAGACCCCAGTCTGATGCCTGTTGGCCAGTAACCTTTCCCTCCAGACCCCAGTCTGAGGCCTGTTGGCCAGTAACCTTTCCCTCCAGACCCCAGTCTGATGCCTGTTGGCCAGTAACCTTCCCTCCAGACCCCAGTCTGATGCCTGTTGGCCAGTAACCTTTCCCTCCAGACCCCAGTCTGATGCCTGTTGGCCAGTAACCTTTCCCTCCAGACCCCAGTCTGATGCCTGTTGGCCAGTAACCTTTCCCTCCAGACCCCAGTCTGATGCCTGTTGGCCAGTAACCTTTCCCTCCAGACCCCAGTCTGAGGCCTGTTGGCCAGTAACCTTTCCCTCCAGACCCCAGTCTGATGCCTGTTGGCCAGTAACCTTTCCCTCCAGACCCCAGTCTGATGCCTGTTGGCCAGTAACCTTCCAGACCCCAGTCTGATGCCTGTTGGCCAGTAACCTTTCCCTCCAGACCCCAGTCTGATACCTGTTGGCCAGTAACCTTTCCCTCCAGACCCCAGTCTGATACCTGTTGGCCAGTAACCTTTCCCTCCAGACCCAGTCTGATGCCTGTTGGCCAGTAACCTTTCCCTATTTCTAAATGTGTGATTGTGTAAAGGTGTTCATGAGATACCAATCTTTCATGAACTTGTGAATACACGGCTGTGCAGTGTATTCTGGGTACCCCTTGCTTTCAAGTAAGCTCGCGTCTTTGCTTAAAACTAAGGGATATCTACCCTTTCCCCTTAGCCCGACCCCTCGAATTGGGATAGCCCTTACTCTCACTTGAACGCACAAAACTAAGGGGAAGGGGTAAGACAGAGAAATGAGACGCAGCCCAAGTGTTGTTTTTTACAGCTTGTGACCAGACCAAAGTTGGGACTAGGGGTCCGTTTCAGAAGGCAGGTTTAGTGAAAACTGAGTTAGTTAAAGGAACACGGCGACTTATTGGGACTTTAGCTTATTCACAGTAACCCCCAGACTGAGACAAGTCCATACATACCCTTCTCATCTCCATGCATGCTGTAACTCTGTCTGACGGCTCCACCGCTAGCCTAGCTTAGCTTAGCACAGATCCTGGAGGTAACCGGCTCCATCTAGCCTAGTTTAGCCCAGATCCTGGAGGTAATAGGTTCCAACTAGCCTTCTGCTCCGAATAAGTGACAAAATAACACCATATACACCTGTATAGTCACAGCGTGTACAAATAACAAGGTCACATGACACACAGCCATCTTCTAACCGTCTACATACTGGGAACTATATTCTCAGAAGGAGAAGCACTGCTACTCTCTGTTCTGGGCTTCTTGCTGCAAGCATATCACTCCGCCCAAGTAGCAGAAGTAGCAGTGCTTCGCCTTCTGAGAATGTAGTTCCCAGTTTATATACGGTTAGAAAAAAATCATTTTATATGCCAGATTAAGGATGGGTGTAATAAAAGAACTATTGATTAAGTTACAAAATGTACTGTCTGAAAAACAGAAAGCTTCTTAAAGTGATGGTAATTGGAAAGTTTGTAAGTACACCAGAAGTTTATGTCAAGATCAAGATCAAGGTTAACTTTATTGTCCCACAACGTGGGAAATTGGTCTTGGGCATTCAACCCATGCTGCAGCCATAATAAAAACACATAAACACAAACAGCATGTATAAACAACAAATACTGTACAATACTATACCACAGACCATACTATGGTCCTGATTGTGTATAAAAACACAACACGGTGTCATGCAATACACTGGTTAAACATTACTCAAAATAAATAAATAAATTTAAAAAGAAATACAACATACAACAATTACATATCTTCATCGTCATTCAGGCCTGTTCTGCCTTTTACTTGCAGCTATGTAGGAGCTTAATAGACCCACTGGGATAAATGAGTTTTTGAAACGGTTAAGTCTGCAGCGAGGAACTCTAAACCTCCTACCAGATGGCACCAGATCATATTCTGCGTACAGAACGTGAGACGAGTCGCTAACAATTCTATTTGCTTGTCGTAAAGAAGCCTGTTCATAAATACTCTGCATGGATAAGTGGACTTTAACACCAATGATCTTCCATGCAGTATGAATCAATCAGAACAGTTTAGTTTTCAGCTGCACAGGGAGGTTGCCAAACCGAGCTGTAATACCGTACCTGACCAGGCTCTCCAGGACGGCTTGATAAAATATCAACATCATTTTTGTATCTACGCCATGAATTCACAAACGTCGTAAGAAATGCAACGG
Source organism: Perca fluviatilis (assembly GCF_010015445.1). Lineage (NCBI taxonomy): Eukaryota > Metazoa > Chordata > Actinopteri > Perciformes > Percidae > Perca > Perca fluviatilis. The sequence continues at coordinate 27,358,431 of NC_053133.1, forward strand.
CTGCTGCAGTCTGCAGCGGAGACTGTCGACATGTGTGCTCCAGGTTAGTGACTCGTCAATATAAACACCAAGATATTTGTATGAGTGGGCCTGAGTGATGGTTTGGTTGTGGTGGTCACCGACTCCCCGAGGGTCAGACACCATCTCTTCAGTTTTGGAAACATTTAGGACAAGGTGGTTATCGTCGCACCAATTCACAAACCTTTCAATTTCCATAAAATAATCAGATGGGTCACAGTTCTTTTTCAGCAGAGATAAAATCAGTCATCAGAAAATTTAAAGACACGATTATTTGGATAAAAACTTCTACACTCATCTGTGTATAAAGTAAAAAGGACAGGTGAGCTGACACAGCCCTGGGGGGCTCCTGTGCTCAACATTTTTGATTCAGATAGAGTCCCATTAACGCTGACCTGCTGTCTACGATTGGTTAAGAATGAGTGATACCATTTGATAATAAGAGGATGTACTTTAAAATCATTCAGCCGTCACAGCCGTTCAGTGTCACAGCAATGATGGCGCCATCTGTGCTTCTGTTCCTCTTATATGCAAACTGAAAGGGATCTAAAAGACAACTGACCTCTGATTTCAAGAACTGTATGACCATTTTCTCAAAACACTTCATCACCAGTGACGTAAGTGCTACAGGACGGTAGTCATTATTCTCTTTACAGCTTCCTTTTTTAGGTACGGGAATAATAGTAGTATGTAATGTAATGTAAATAACACTTGCCTGTTGGGTGCTGCTCTCTGCTGCTGCTGCTACCGGCAGTAAGACTTTTTAAAAAATACTTTTTTTTTAAATAAGTGCTGTAGTATAAGTAGCAGGAGACAAGTTATAATTGAGGTAAGTTTGGAGACATTACCTTATTTAATCATTAAATTAATAAATACTTTTGTTGTATCTCTTTTCGGTGTAGTAATTTCTAGACGGTCCCTAAGCACTCGTCTTACTACCGGTAGCAGTAGCAGCAGAGAGCAGAAGCCAGCAGGCAAGTGTTATTTACCTAAACTTCTGGTGTAGTTACAAACTTTCCAATCCATCGTTTTATGAGTACATAACCTATTTGTACTAGTGTAGAAGTTTGGCCCATGGCTTCGGGCATTATTAGGGGGTAATTTACTAGATACAAACGTGGTCCGTTGCTTCGCGCTAAGCTATTCAGCTGATAACGCCTCACGCTAACTCTCCCAATGTTAGACCCAGCTGGAAAAGCTTCTGGGGTGTTTGGCTTCGAGGTCGTGGTGCCTTTGTACCACCGAACTCCGAGCCTAGGGTGAAATTACTCCGAACCATCACTTTAAGACCCAGTGTCTTCTTCTGTGGTTTCTACTGTGGGTAAAGTGAAGGCTGTTACAACGTGGAGACTGGAGTGGACACTGGAGTGAGACGCACACAGCTCACCTTTTAGTTTCCTTAAATCACACAGTTTATGAGGTTAGTTATTCACACACAGTGATATCAAAGCTACGGTTGAGTTTAGGAAACGTGACACACAGGACCTGATCCCCCGGTCTCCTGGGTGAAAGTCTTGTGTTGTTTGACCAAACCATCCTCCCCCCACCCCTCTCCCCCACCATCCCCCCACCCATCCAAACGAAAAACACACACACACACACACAAACAAATATAGACACACACACACAGACACACACACACACACACACACACACACATAGAAACACAGACACACACTTACATATAGACACACACACATACACACACAAACAGAGACACACACACACATACATATAGACACACACACACACACACATATACAGACACACACACACACACATAGAGACACACAAACACACATACATATAGACACACACACAGACACACACACATAGTCTACACACACACACACACACACATACATATAGACACACACACACACAACACCACATAGACACACACACACAGCACACACATACATATAGACACACACACACACACACACACAACACATTACATATAGAACAAAACAAAAACACACACACATAGACACACACACACACACACAAACAGAGACACAAAACACACACACACACACACACACACAGACACACACACACACACACACACACACACACACACACACACACACAGACACACACACACACACACACACACACACACATAGGGTGACCAGACGTCCCTGTTTGACCGGGACAGTCCTGATTTTCAGTTCTTTGTCCCGAGTCCTGACTAAATCCTGTCTGGACTCTAAGATGTCCCGGTTTACACCAGGAGGGGTCAGCTGATTTTGCCGGGCTTCAGCCCTGAATGTTTTGAGTGTAGCCCCGAATGTAACTCTGTCCAGTTGATTTTTCCGAGGCGAATAGAAGGGGCAGCTCCGTGCGGGGTCCGACCACGCTGTAGTTCTTGCTATCACCTAGCAACCGTCTCTACGTGAGGAAAGCTGTGAAAGCCGGGTGATGTTTTGGGAGGAATCCTCGCCAAATCAGTCTAATACATTGATGCCATCAACACAAAGTTTAGGAGAGCAATACTACTGATTTAGGTTGAAGTTCCTGTGACGTGACGGTTCCAGTCTACGGTTCAGACTCAGACACACGGAGCTCTGAAGCAGACCTGTGGGTCCAGAACTCTCTCTGTAATATAAAGAGCAGCTTCAGCTTTATGCGGACGCGCTCAGCTGTGGGCGTGCTGCGGCTGATGTGTGGCGTTTGTGCTCCGTGTATTTCTGCAGTAGTTTCTGTTTTCCACCTCCGATGTAGAGCAGCGTTCAGTTCCTTCCCTAGCTAAACTCTTTGTCTCCTTCAGAGACCAGAGACCCAGACGGGGCGGTCTGATGTCTGACCTGGACTGGCACATGGTCACGTTAAAAAGCGTGTGGTGCACAAGCACTACGGTCACGCAAAGTGTCCCGGTTTTAGCTCCGGGAAATCTGGTCACCCTACACACACACACACACACACACACACACACACACACACACACACACACACACACACACACACACACACACACAGACACACACAAACAGAGAACACACACACACACACACAC
>NC_053133.1:27366467-27384228 GCF_010015445.1 Perca fluviatilis
CTATGTAGACGATGAGGGGTTGCATGACTTCAGATCTTTTAAAGTCGACTCTGATGTGATGAATGTAACTCCCACTTATACATAGTCTACTATATATTCTAGTCTACTATATACATACTATACATAGTCTACTATATAATATATTCTACTGCTTTTGATACTATTCATCCTGCACATACACTAATTCTCACTACTCTTATAATGTCAACACACTGCACATAGCTGTACATACTGTACATATCTGTCTATACGGTTCATACTGAATATCCATATTTATTATGTATTTCTTATAATATTATACTACATATATCTATCTATCTGTCTATCTATATATCTATCTATTTTTCTATCTCTATACACGGTCCAGCCACATACTAGGCTGGCTGTCTGCTGTTGTTGGGGAGAGAGAGGTCTGGACTCCCTCTCAGACTCTCTCAGACTGGGAGAGGGATGTCTGGACTCCCTCTCAGACTCTCTCGACTGGGAGAGAGAGGTCTGGACTCCCTATCAGACTCTCTCAGACTGGGAGAGAGAGGTCCGGACCCCTCAGACTCTCTCAGACTGGGAGAGGGATGTCTGGACTCCCTATCAGACTCTCTCAGACTGGGAGAGAGAGGTCTGGACTCCCTCTCAGACTCTCTCAGACTTGGAGGGATGTCTGGACTGGATGGATACAACTAGATGTGATGTGATGAACAATTTCCCCTTTTGTATAGGCTAATTGAAAACACCTTACCAAGTCACTCATGTGTTTCCGGTAGCTAACTAACAACTAACGTCATCGTTTTTTAGTTCACACTACTGGGTTTACCAGTTAGTTACTGGGTTTACCAGTTAGTTTGTGTTCCAGTAACTACTCACACTACTGGGTTTACCAGTTAGTTTGTATCAGTAACTACTCACACTACTGGGTTTACCAGTTAGTTTGTATCAGTAACTACTCACACTACTGGGTTAACCAGTTAGTTTGTGTCCCAGTAACTACTCACACTACTGGGTTTACCAGTTAGTTTGTGTTCCAGTAACTACTCACACTACTGGGTTTACCAGTTAGTTTGTGTTCCTGTAACTACTCACACTACTGGGTTTACCAGTTAGTTTGTGTTCCAGTAACTACTCACACTACTGGGTTTACCAGTTAGTCACATCTATTCAGTCCCAGCGTTATGGGTGGGCTATAGGGGTGCGGGTCCACCCCCAGACTCAGCTGTGCCCGCCCTGGACGGACAAGGCTTTTTATTTTATTAACTGACGACTGACGAGCCTGTCACCAATCACGACAATATTGTCCATAATTTAGGCTGACGCAATTATCCCCTTTTATATGCTGTATAGGCCTATGGTGGTTGTGTGGAAAAAAGTTGTCCATGACTTACCTGTTTCAATACCAAATAAAATCTGTTATACGTGTAGACCTGCATGAATTCATTCAATGCTAATTTGGAAGATAATTAAGATAATGTTATGTGATGACATGTATTTAAATTTGGGCCCCCCCAAAAACAATGACATGCCCGTCCGTGAATTTGTGTCTGGCGCTGGGTCTGCATCTAAAAAAACAAACTAACACACTAAAAGACGGGAAAAGTCCCAAAAAGCAGAATAGGGTCTCTTTAAAATGTTCCACAACTTTCACTCATTAGAAGTGTTATACAACTTTCTCTCATATATTTTTTGAAGTATTGAACAAGGCTGATTGAGATTTCCTAATTTGACCCATTCACCATCTTACACAACTACTTCTTCATCCAAATTCAGTTGAGCATCAGCATTACAAAATCTTTCATACAATATTGGAATTATTTAACTTTTACAGACCTTCATAATAATTAAAAACCATTTCCACGTTTTTTACATTTTCCTATAAAAATAACCCCAGCCCGATCTGCCTTGGGTTTGATTTTCCCCTGCAGCTCAGGCTGGAAACCTGTACGTTTATCTATCCTGCTTCTGTTACAAATCTGGACCAATCACAAACTGGCTTATCCACCCTGCCGCTATTGGCTGGTTTAACACGATGACAATAGAGAAGAGACCAACTGCTTTTTGCACTTTTGTATTCAACATGGCGGCCACCGGGGCGCCACCCGGTTGATGGCGCTGTCGCTGCTACGTCACCCAGATCATTGCTCTGATTGGTTGAAGAACTATCCAATCACGCACAGAGTCATTTGAACTATGCCCGTTGATCATCTCTTGTGCAGACAAAATAAAGAGCAGACTCCCCAGACTAATGTTCAATCTCAAAATATTGAGCTTGGTCTGGTGATAGCCAGACTACCTGTACAGCCCTGTACCTGTGCATATGGCAACAAACATCTATTCTATTCTATCATAAAACCTAAGTCATGCAAAGAAACAGAGAGCAGGCGCTATTGGTGTAACTAGAACATACAATTGTGTATTATCTTTATAACAGTGATAATAATTGTCTTTAAAAGTTGTTGATGTTAAATGTGTGTGTGTCCCTACAGGGCTGAGTGCTGTCTCATCAGCTGTTGGACTTCAGTACTATTTTGTTTATGACAGGAAGAACTTTACCGAAGCCCAAAGATACTGCAGAGAGAAGCACACAGACCTGGTCACTGTAGACAGCATGGAGGTTATGAAGATCCTGACCAACACGGCAGATTTAGACAACATGTTCTACTCCAACAACAGCTACGTTGAGTTCACTTTTCTCTTCTATCTCAAAGTCTTTCTGACAGCAGGTTTGAAACCCTCCATAGGAACTAAAAACTAAATGTAGAGCAGTAAGAAGTAGAATATTTATCTTTGAAATGTAGTAGAAGTCTAAAGTGTTTGAGTTTAACCTTCAGCAGACAGTAGCTGAGTTTCTATTTACAAGTCTTTATGGGAATTAAGTGATATCAAATGAAAAATTAAAAACAGTAAAATTTGATTAAATTTCATGAATATTGACTCAAAGTTTATACATTTGATCTCATCGGATTCCTCTTAATCGCTAAACGGTGTATGCGAACGCTTCGATGGAAACGTTATTTGCTGAATAAATAATGAATTGTGATTACGATTTAGGCCATTTTATGGTTAAACAGAAGCACCTGTAAAGGTCAGAAGTGGTGAAGACCGCGACCCAATGTGAACTACCGGAGTAATGTTACCAACGCAAATGTTCCTTATCATGCAACGAGGGTCTACTACAGCCTGTAGTGATTGATGGCCAGCCTCAAATTAACTTCATATAAACATTTGAATATATTTGTACTCAGAAAGAAGGCTGTGGATGTTGTTCACCATCACTTGAACATAAAAAAAGATCACTTGAAGTCCAGTTTTTTATTTTATTTATTTATTATTGTACCTTATTTAACCAGATAAGTCAATCGATAATCAATTCTTATTTACATGACGTCCTGGCCAAGAGGCAGCGATAGAAGGAAGTCGATACAAGACATTAAAACATAGATACATTTAATGCAGTAAAACATTAGACAAAAGTAAAACATCACAAAACAGTATTTACAACAACAGAGATCTATGTTCTCGAAGCTGATTGAAAATCAGTTTGAGTGATCGAAACTCTCTCTGGTAATGAGTTATTAAAGGAGGGTAACAGAATGAAGGAGTGGTAGAGGATCAGACTGATAGTATCAAGACTGGAGATGGAAAGATTAGGTAAACATCTGGTCTTCAAAAAAAAGCTAGAGCAGTCCTAATTCTTTATATCACAATCAGAGAGCCTGGATAGGACTGTCCCGTGACAGCTGGAGGTGGTCTCTGTCAGACCCAAGTTTCTACAAACCCGGAGACGGAGTTCAGACGATGGAGGACTGGAGAACCAAATGTTGGATACAGTGAAAAAGCCTGCACAGGGATGCTTTCTGACGGACTCTGGAACGACTACGGTTGTATTGACAAAGTGTCGTCCGTTATCCAGTCTGTGCAGATGTCAGAGGTGAGAATATTAACTAGTGAAGTTTCCCTTCTGCTTCTCTTTGCCTCTTTGTTTTCATTATTCAGGCCTCTGTAGTATCAGTCACTCTGACTAAAAGCAGCTTTCACACAGGTTAGTGCCGTTCAAAGAGCTTTCCAGCTGACTGAGCAGCAGATAATAAGAGGGCAGGAATGAGAGCAGGAAAACAGCTCAGTGGTTCATCAGCATCACCACCAGAGGACGATTTATTAGATTATAGAGATTGGACTTGTGCATGTTCACCTGCACACATTTTACAATATAAACAGAACATGTGTGTTTAACTAACCTGAGGAAAAAGTTTTCACGCATTAGGGACATGCTAAATGTAGCTTCCGACAATTGGGAACACTCAACGCCCCTATTAAAAACAGGCCAAACGTCCTGGTCTGGGCTTCCCTAACCCTGCTCTTTCCTTACTTAAAATGGGACATTTGGCCTGTCTTTAATAGGGGCATTGCTCATCCCAAATGTCCTTTCCAAATGTCCGGTGTTCCCAAATGTCCTTCCCAAAAATGGGACTTTTAGCCTGTCTTTAATAGGGGTTGAGTGTTCTTCCCAAATGGAAGAAATATTCCCGAGTGTCCCAAAGTATAAGACCCTGGACAGAGGAGCACGTTCCCCTTTTGGCAGAAGCATTCCCGATTGTCCCGCGGCAGCCCGTATTTGCTCCACCTGGTGGCCGAAGCGGCATCGCCCGGACAAACGGAGACACGGGCCATTCAGGAACGCCCGAAAAACGATAGGCGGGCGGCCGTTCGCTCCGAGGGTACGGGACCGGCCCCGTCGCGGGTGGGAATGGGGCCAGGCGCCCGGGGGCGGTCCGCTATTTTTAGGGCGTAATTCAGCGGGCGCCGACACTTGTGTCTCGATCGCGCCCTTACTCCACGAAAATGTGTTCCCCGTTTGTCCCGCGATCATTTTACGGGGAGAAAAACAACAATAAAATGTTTTGTAGATTTAAGGACATTTCTTATAATGTGGAGAGACTGTTAAGACATACAGTTATTCATTAGTTAGTTTATTGATATTGCTCAGTGGATTTATTTTAGATATTATAAAGACATGAATCACAGATGTGGATGGATGGGAGGATGAATGTTATGCGGCCTCTACACTTCTCTGTGCTTCGTTTTCAGGATCAAATGTGACTTTTGTCATCGTTGTCACCCTATGACATGGACTGAAGCCCAGATCTACTGCAGAGATAATCACACAGACCTGGCTGCGTGAACATGGGCAGAGAACGCAGAAGGTAAAGGCAATGCCGTTTTTAGGAGCAGTGCATACTGGATCGGCCCTTTTCCGACTCCCTGGAAGTGGTCAGATGGAAGTAACTCCTCATTCAGCTTCTGGAAGAACGGCCAACCTGATAACAAGAACGGGAACGAGACTTGTGTGGCTGCAGACTTCAGCCAATCAGGGAGCCTGGGAGGACTGGCCCTGTGACATGGAGAGAGTGTTCATTTGCTACGGTCCAGGTGAGTGCTAACCCGGGATTCAAACAGCTTTTACATTTAGATTCAGGACCAGTGTTGTATAAAGTATCAGAAAGCAATACTTGAGTAAAAGTACAAGTATTGTACCGAGAAAAAGACTTTGGTAGAAGTGAAAGTTACCTTTTAGAATAGTACTTAAGTAAAAGTCCTACAGTATCTGATATATACTGTACTTAAGTATCAAAAGTAATTTTCTGATATTTAATGTACTTAAGTATTTGAAGTAAAAGTAAAACTTTTTTTCTTTTTAAAAGCAAGCTGCTACAACTTTTATTGTGGCTTTCTTATAGTAAAGCATAAAGCATATTCAGGGTTCCCATATCTTCTTAATCTCACTCATCAAATCAAAATCACATTCTTTTCTAGGACTTTTCAGGCACAATTATCTTAAGTTCAAAGAACAAACAGCAGATTTTTAGAGCTGACATCAATGAAACATTTTTGCAACACGGGTGTAAGACGTTATCTTCACCACTACCCTGTTCACCGAGTTCACCACTATCGTCGGGGTAGTCGCGAGGGGCTCAACATATAAAAAAAATCCCCACTGGGCCAGTAGATCAGAGTTTTGTTGGGCCCTTCTACATTTTTACTGGCCCTGAAAGAAATATCATAGGTGTCATGTCACTCTTATGTAGATACCTTCAAGTAAAGTGTTACCGAAATGCAAATTAACCAGAGCACGTTTTTCTCCCATCCCGGAATGTTGGAGTAGCCAGACCCTCCTCCGCTCGCGAAGGCGTGCGGGATGGTCTGGCAAAGCGAGACTAGGGTCTGTGTTGTCAGCAGGCCAATCTACTTATCTCAGCTTGAACTTCTTAGCCTGTGGCTGTGATTGAAAAGGACAAAAAGAAGGAAAATATACCGCGCACCTATGCTTTAGAAAATGGTTCTAACCAGCTAGCCACTGCCACTGGATGTTGTGCCATTAGCAGCAAAGCTAGACCAGGGGTCATCAACTACATTTTTCCAAGGGCCAGAATTATTTTAAGCAGACACTCCAGGGCCGGACTTTCAAATAAAGAAAATAAAATTACACCCAATACACATCATCTTGTTTGATATTTTCACTTTCTTACTTAATTAATGCTATATTTTTTACATTAGTAAGCAAACCCCTAAAAACATGGAAAATCCATAATAACTAGATAGGCTACTTAACTAGAAAATGATCTCAGATTAGTCCTGTATGCCTAATTTGAAATAAGACAATTCTGTTGCTAAATAATACCACCGGCAACATCGTCAACAATGAAGAACGCGTCATTCACGTCAGTGTCGAATTATCTTTTGTCTTCAAGAGGGTCTCTCTATCTCATAAAAAAAGTTGGAACACCCCCGCCGCATAGCCTAACAAGGCTATACAATTAAATAACCTAGGCGCGTAGTGGCGCTTTGCGCAGTATGCATGCACACAGCAGAGTCTTTTGCCACAAGTCCAAGTCAAGTCTCTGGCCATCTGATCTGTCCCATAAATCTTATGAATTCAAAGCATGTCCAGACAGTACAGTATTAAAATCAGTTGTGGAATAACGTTATAGGGTCTACTTAATACATCCCTCTAGCCCTCAGACCTGGTGAAATATTAACCTAAGTCTGTCACATTATATGGATACAACTATAAAGATACAATGTGCCTGTTCCCAGCATTAGCACAACACTCTGCCATGGTTAGCTTGTTACCTGTGATGATATCATATATTCTAAATGTAACGTCTCTTTCATTCAAAAAATGTCTAATGTCGGAGTGGAAATCAAGAGAATAGTGGCAGCGCCACACCAGTTACAGAACAACATGCATCTCAACGTCAGTCCAAATTACGCACAATAAGCAGTTTGAACTCACTGATGTAATGCCATTTATTTTCTTAGGTCCCTATCTTGCACTCGCGCGCAACTGCCTTTGTACAACCGATGCATGTATCTTTCCTCTATTTGGCACCCGACGCAGCGGACTTTTCCCTCCACATGAGCACGTCGGTAAATTAGGGAATGTATTTGGCGCCTCCTGAGGCGGTTCCAGCGAAAAGAGGAGGCGTGTTCCGCGCAAAACGGTATTTGGTGCTATTTTACAGTTTCAGAAACCAATTCCGCCACTGACCAGAAAAACCTGGTCTAAAGTCAGTAGCCTAGTCTAAAGTCAGTAGATCGTTATTCAGATGCTATTTTAGGGGCGATGCTTGGCCATAATGTAGCTGTAGCTTTCAGATCGTTAAAATAGGGCCCTAAGTGTTCCGCTCAGAGAAAATGAGTCCAGCGAGAGACCCGACTCAGAGGAGGAGAGGTTAGTGAGGCCAGCGTCTCCACGGCAGGTGACAGTGCGCAGATCCGCTGCGCGCCGCGCATGGATGAAATAATGAAATAGTAAATAGGACTACAGTAACACAAATATGTGCAGAATTAAGACCCAGTGTTTGGTGGACCGGGTACACCTTGTTCACTTAATAGCCTACAAATCATCCACGGGATCAATTACGCATCACATGAGTTAGCCCCCGACACAGCGTTTGTTCCTGGGGAGATGGATCCGTCCGCCCTGCCTCCCGTGCGCCATGGATGTCTGAGCCTCAGCAACTACTAACTATAAATATATAATTTACCTGTTCCCAGCATTAGCACAACACTTAGCGATGGTTAGCTTGTTACCTGTGACGATATATGCTAAATAACGTTCCTCTTTCACATTAGCGTAGAGTGACTGACCTGCCTGGGTGCGTTTTGAGATGCCTGATGAAGTCCGGACGTTAAACCTTGCACATAGCTGTTGGCTTACTGCCACTGTTTACAAAGTTATTGAAAACAAAACTAATGACAAAAGCAAGATCACTTCTTCGGACTTGCGAAGTGCTGTGAAATCGATGTATGCGGTTTGCTCAACTTAGCCTGGTGGTGTGGTGGTGAAGTGCAGTCATGCTGCGTTCATGAGCGTAGGGTAGGCTCAGGTCTAACCGGGTAGCCTATATTTTAATTTAACATCTTTAATGGTAAGAGATCGCATGGGGATGGATAATGAGAGTTGATTAAGATTAAATTACAATGCCACATATGGCAGACACCTTCAGATATGAGAGACCCCCTCAGATTTTTGACTTTGGTGCTTTCATGGTCCTCACACAGTCCTCACTCTATGGGAGCTCGGCTCCTCTGGCTCCACATAATTCGGACACTGATTCACGTGCATATTAAGTAGCCACATGCATTTGTTTTGGTCTTAAAAATACATCCATAGGTTTACTGCTCCAGCGGAGAGGATGGTTCGTTTAGACAGCAGCTACGTTTACAAGAGTTTGTCCAAAGTTCAAGATTGGTTCGCAAATTAAGACAAACAGTTAGACTACAAACTGACATCTTTCATTTTAGCTCGTTTGTAAAGTCGCTATTTGCAGAGTAGAGCTGTGTTTGCACAGCCGCGGTGGACGAGAGTGGACAGCCAGACAGATCAGACTGAGATATGGTTTCTTCGCTGTTTCTGCCTGTAGAAAAGGTACGGGTTATTGATAAGTATTGACTCTTTAATTATGGAGGTTTTATTGTAGGCTACCTACTTACAGTAACGAGTGTAGCGTTAGTTCATCTGCGCCATCGGGCGTAAATAATCCTCGTAACGTTTCCAGTCAGTAGGCTACATGTGGCTGCGTGGTAACGCATACACCAGTGACTGTGGCTGCAACCAGCCCGACATACGTTTTACTGCCCCGGGCCATCGGGCCATTGCTTATGTCGAGCCTGGTCATCTACGATAACGGGAGGTCCTCCAGTAGGTGCTCATGCTTCCATGGCGGTTTCAGTTGTGCGTCCTCCTCCTTTAGCAGCAAACAAGCTGAAATAGAGCACGCGGCGGTGGAGCGTGCGTAATGCAATCTAGGAGCAGTGATTCGCTAAACCTCCCTTATTGCAGTCGCACACATTTCTTCTAATTTTATTTTTAGTAATGAGTAACGAAGATGCTTAGTGGAAATATAACGGAGTAAAAGTATACATTTTATCTAGGAAATGTAGTGGAGTAAAAGTGAAAGTTGACATAAATTTAAATAGCGGGCGTAAAGTACAGATACGTGAAATTTCTACTTAAGTACAGTAACGAAGTATTTGTACTCCGTTACATTACAACACTGTTCAGGACAATAGGGATGTAACGATATACTCAACTCAGGATTGAATTCAGGATTTTAAGTTTTCTCAAGATGTTTTTAACAGAATGAGTGAAAATCTTCCTTTATTTCTATAAACTGTGGAGAACAACAGATGTGTCCTCTAATCAAAAGTGACTCTGAAACTGTATTTTATCTTAAAGAACAAAGTTAGATGTTTAAAACAAATCCCACATCTAAATATCTAAATTAATAGAAACAAATCTCTTCAAATAAATAAACTAAGAAGACGTAGTGACGTCTGAAGTCAAACAAGGTCAATCTAAAGTAGATTACACTCTAGGACGTTTAAAAACTGCATTCATTCATTTCTTATCTGAACCGGTTGTTATCTTTATACATTTATATCCATATTTAACCATCGTTTCCTCCCTAGTGCAAACCCAGGACTCTAACCACTAAACATCAGGTTGTGGAGAGTAAATGTGAACATGATGATGTGGATCATTTCCATGGAATAGTTAGTAAAGTTAGCATGCAGTGGTGATCAGCTGCAGATGATCAGTTAGTGTTGAATCTATTGTTTAAACTGATGATGAGGAATGAACAGGATGATGATTATTATCCAGACAGAAATGTTTGAACTCATAAAGTTTGTTTGATTTTTACAAAGTGGTTCCTATTTCAAAGAAAGTGATGAAAGTGAAGTTTGAGAACAAGAAGAATCTGGATCTGAATGACCCTGCTGTGATGGAGGCCATGTTGAAGCAGGTAAATCAGGTTTTATACTTTTATACTAAAAACAGAACAACCAAATGACTCTTAAAAGCAAATTAAAAGAAGATAAAACTTTATTCACCTTCCAGCATTAAAGAAACCGTGTGATGAGGAATCAGATAAAGAAATACTAAAAATACAGCTAAATAAGAACATTTAAAAGCTATATATATTATACACATTACATCACTTTGGTCAGATACATGACATGAGCTTTGTGCATAAGTAGAGAGTCTAGTAGTGGCACTCTGAGGGAGAATTAGGACTAATTATGAATCAACACAGCTTCTATCTGACACCAGAAAAATGTACAAATACAATCCAGCAATCTGAGAAAAGTATGAACAAGAGAAGAAAGTATATATGAGTCCAGTCTACCTACCAGTGCAGGATGTGATGTGTCTCTCTGTGAGTGATGATGTGGAGGAGTTTGGATCATAGGTGTAGATATCGGAGGGATGCAGGGGTGTGTCCCCCCCATATATTTAGAAGACATACATTTGTCCCCCCAAATAAATATGAAAGACATCCCACTCCCCCAAAACATGTACGGAAAACCAGATGTGTGTCTACTTTGCACCATCGGGGAGTTAAAGAACACAACGCGTGTCTCTGGTGATTTTGACGTCATGTCTTTTAAACTTTGGAGCTCATGGCTTTAACAAGGTTAACAAGAGCTACATGATTCCCTAAAAACATCCCCAAACATGTGTGATGTTTTGAATATGCAGAATGTTTTGAACAATACAGGAGAATAATAATAATAGAATAACAATTTCCTTAACATACATAAAGACATTTGCACAATAAATTGATGCAGAATGTTGAAAACTTTCTGAAGGACGGCCCTTGGTTATAATTTGCCACCCCTACCCCTTATTTGTGTCTCAGCTGAAACAGAAGCTGAGGGCCCAGGGCTGGACCACAACATCAAACTGAGCTGGAGGAAGCAGGCCGATGGAAAAGTCTTCCACAAGGAAGACAAGAAGACCAAAAGAGGAGGAGGAAGAGGGAGGAGCTGTAATGTTGAGTTGCTGCGCGCTGTTTTCATCAGAGAAAAGTCTGGTTCTTTGCAAGCAGAAATACTAAATATATTCACAGCTTCTAGCTTCTCAAAAATGAAGATTTTATGCTTTTCTTTGTCATATTTGGTGATAAACTTAATATATTTGAGCTTCAGACTGTTGTTAGAATAAAACAAGACTTTAGTATTTATCCGATTTATCAGCTTTGGGGAAATATAACCGACATGTTTTACTGATTAACTGTTTCTTCTTTAAAATCTATTTTAATGAGATAAAATATCTTTCTTTGTTTGAGAGTAAAAGGTTTTTCACACGGGGAGCGACCCTTGGCCTCGTGAAGTCGCGCATGTGATGGACAACGCGCCGCCAGTTAACACCAGGTGATCAATGAGTGGTAACCATGGAGATACTGTATCTCTGCTGTACAACTGGATGAGATCATCTGTAGTTTCATATCTCCCTAATCACAGACAGATTTATAACACATAGTGGTAATCCTAGTCTTTCCTAACCACAGACAGTTATTGTTGATAGCTAAAGTTAGCTACATTAGCATAGTTAGCTACATTAGCATAGTCATGATTACAGACGTCTTGTGCCGATGTTCTGATAACACTTTTATATTTTAGGAAACAAACAAACAGAAGAGGAAGTTGCACCACATGAAGGCCCCGACCTTGGCGTGTGTGTGTGTGAGTAAGATAACGGTTTCTGCCTAAGAAACAAGAAGACACCCCCCTGTGAGGATAAGATAAGATAAGATAGGACTCAGTAATCTTTGTTTATCTGAACTCTTCGTCTCAGATTGATCCTTGTGTTCTTGGGAAACTTAAGACCAATGAAAGAAGCAGGAATTAATAAATTAGAGTCAGATTGGACAGGCCTTAGGGCCTCATTTGGAAAGATTCCTATAGCGTAGTGACGAAAGCACGAACGCCACAGTTTCACGGGGTTGCCGCTTGTTGTGTCACCTATCAAACTGCCCCCCCACCTGCCCGCTCTCCTCTCATTGAATATTAATTACTGAGGCGCAGACCATCGCGCCCGTCGTGGAAAGGCCTTAACAAGGTCTGGCTGTGATGAGTCAGAATATCTCTAAATGAGTGATATAGAAGATAATCATGTGAATATATTAGTGTTGTGCTGTCACCTTATAAACAAACTCAATCTGAAGATGTTTTACAGTTTTCAGCCGTATCCAGAATGAAAATCTGCAGAATTGAACCGATTGTTTATCAGGTTGGAGGTGGAGATGTTTTATTTTAATTTGTTTAAAATCTGGGTAATATTCTGTCTGCAGATTCTGTGTGGCTCTGGTTATTAGAGATGCAAACTTTAAACATTTCCCTAAAACTTGATGTGACTGTAACATCTTCCAGACAGAAACACTAAATATATTCACAGCTTCTCAAACAGGAAGATTTGATGCTTTTCTTTGTTATATTTTCATCATAAACTTAATATATTTGGGCTTTAGACTGTTTTACCAACATGTTTTACTGATTTCTGATATTTATGTTTTTCAGGTTGTGGTGGAGATGTTTTAACATTAACATTATTTAATTTGATTAAAATATAAAATTATATTTAATGAATGTTGAATGTTTAAAATTCATCAGACTAAATCTCTTCTTCATGTGAGAGTAATATTATAAAGTAATTAAATGTATGCTAAACATTTACCTAAAGTTAGTCATGAGACTGTAACATCTTCTAAACTAAAATACTAAATATTTATAGCTTCCAGCGTCTTCAGTATCAAGATTTGAGGATTTTTATTTGTCACATTTGGTCAGTAAACTTTATATATTTTTGGAATATAGGAATAAATTATGTTTTAAGAGTGAATTTGAATACAAATTGTTTTGTTCTTATGAATTTAATAAAGTTGTGAAAATTATGAACTAACAAGAAGAGTTTGAATCTTTTCTTTAACTATTTAAAACATGAGTTGGTGGTTAGCAGCATGACTCGTAGCAGTGAGGGCATGTGATTGGTGAGAAGCCAGGTGGCTTCTCACCAATCACATGCCTCAGACAGATGCGATAAATGTTATAATTTAAAATATTCAAATATATTTTAAATTATAACATTTATCGTAAAATTAATTTTTTTATTTTATTTAAAATTAAAATTGATTTTATATTTTAAATTATGTTTTATATTTTCATGGGGAGGCCAGGCTTCCTTTGGCCTCCTAGAGAAACCGCCACTGGATTTCATATACTGCTTTAGTAAAAAAATATTATTTCAGGGCTCTGGGTGACAAGTGACAGCGGACGTAAGTCCAGCGATTCTCAGCTAGCATGTAATAGCGTTGTATCTAGTTACCTGGTCGGACTCCTTACATGAAAATATGGACATAAGAAGATTTTAAAACGTCGAGCTCCAAACGATACAAATAGTCCGCCATCTGGAGAAAAACACGGCTGTCCTAAACAACCTGCTCTGCCCCAATTCCCCTCAAAATGTTTTGGAAGTACAAAACGATCGTTTTCCACTTTACTTCTACAAGAATTACCCTTGGCTTGAGTATTCCGTTAGAAAGGATTCAGTCTACTGTTTTGCTTGGTCGCCATTTCCAGACTGAAAGCTGCGTTGAGGAAACATTTAGAAAGGGCATGAGTGACTGGAAAAAATTGAGCAGTAAACTAGAGAAACATGGAAAAGCCAGGCCCATCTAAACTGTATGATTAAGATGGATAGATAACTTTATTGTCCCCGGAGGGCAGTTGGGTTTGCGGCACAATCGGCAAGGCACTTTATAACAATACATCAGACATAATACAGACAAATAATAATTATATCAGACACCGACAACAAAAAATAAAGAATATACATCACACACTACAATACACTATACACCCTTAGGTATGGTCAGACCAGCTGGACCGACTAGCTTATTCTGACTGATTTATGGCTTTTATGGCTTGTGGTACGAAAGAAAATTTGTATCTGTTCTTGATCAGAAGGGTAAGCAAAAACGACCATCGATGGCAGTAGTTTAAAATGTGATGCCAGGGGTGTGTGTGGTCACATACAATGCTATTAGCCTTTCTCACCAGTCTGTCTTTGTAAATGTGTTCAATGCTCGGGAGTGTTACCCCAAAAGTAACTTGCTGGCAGTTAAGACTGTTTTTCTGATTGTCTTTTTCTGTGTGGAAGTGGAATAACTTCCAAGCAGCCAGCTCATCAAATGGATCTATTGCAGTTAAACTTTCTGAAAGCCATAAAACTACAGTAGAAAAGAACAGAGGTTATCTATGCAAAGTAGTTGATGTTGTGAGGCTACTGTCTAAACTTGGATTGCCCTTTCGTGGACACAAGGAGGGAGAAGAGTCAGAATCGCGGCGCAATTTCCTCGAGGTTTGCAGTTTTTATCCGGAAATATGATGCTGATTTTGAAAACATGAAACCAATTATTTTAATGCCACAAGCCCAGATGTTCAAAATGAAATTATTGACATCTGCGCGACAGATGCTTTACAACAACGTTAGCTGAAAAGGTGCAGGAAACTGGATTTTCCTCCATAATTGCGGACGGCTAGGGTCCTCCAAAACTGAGCAGCTGTCAGTGTGCATACGGATATGCCGAGGGAATTGGAAATCAAGGGAGCTTTTGTGTTTTATGGACTGTTCAGCATCTCGTTACGCCGGCTGGGATTGTGGAGGCCATCTACAAAGGGCTTGATATGTGTGGTCTTAAAAACATCCCAATTGTGGCACAGAGTTGCGGCCGACGGTGCGTCTGTGATGGCAGGTCATGTATCTGGTGCAGCAGCGCGATCAAAGAGACTCACCCCTACGCGAGCCTACATACACTGCTTTGGCGCCCAAATTAAATTTAGTGCTTGTGGAGTGCTGTTCCGTGAACCGATGTGTGAAATCATTCCCTGAGCATTATTGACAATGTGTATTCACTGTTTTCGAACCGGCAAACCACCAGAGATTTATTGAACTCCAAAAATCCTTGAACGTGAAAGTAACTGGAAGTCGTTCAGCCCAGTGACACGAGATGGGCATGCAAGGGAGATGTGTGAAATCAGTGAAAAGTCACTACTCTGGCGATTACGGAGTGTTTGAGAGAAATTAGTGAAGAGGGAGAGAAGTGGTCAGCGCAAGCCAGTGGTATCCATGACTTCATGTCGAGAATGTCATTCATTACAAGCCTCGTTATGTTTGAGGAGCTACGCGTGTGATCCACGTTACGACGAGGCCCTACAGTCATCCAACTGCACACTGTCCGAAGCTGCGCGCCCTTACTGACAGCCTGAAAGCACACTTCGGTCTAAAAGGCAGGAAGACTGGAGCCGATGTGTGAAGTCAGTCAAACAGTTCTGCCTGGACAACAACATCGCCGCGTCCGAAGAAAACACTGACCGTCAGATTCACGCCTCTCGCAGCATACCTGCCAAGTTTTGGATTTGAAAAATAAGGGAAATTTTCCGGTGCCCACCTCGAAGCAGTCCCACCACCCCTGACCAAGCTCCAGTATCCCCTTTACATTTTAAGACAGGTGTACAAGAAAGCTAAAAATCACCACTTGATGCAGAATGCTGGAAAACATTTACAATTTATAACATTGCTTGTTCTTTACATTTTACATTTTATTTTCATTCCACATATTCTTTTCATTTCATATTGCTTTTCTTTACAGTTTTTCTTTTAATTTCACATAACTTTTCTTTAGTGAGTTATTGTACAAAATGTGTTGCAGACTTTGCATCTTTTAAGACTGTTTTAGAAGGGAGTGTATTAGTGGGCGGGGCCAGAGTGGTTCATGTTACATGAGAGTAGAGCGGAAACAGTTCTGTTGTCTAACGTCATCCTATTCTCTGGAACAATCCTTCGCATTACATGCTAAACACCCTTCTCAACTTGCATTGCTATGGGGAATGCATAGTAAAGCCTTCAGAAGTTTTGGCAGCGACCGTCTCTGTCGAAGCGCCCTTCAACCCGGCCACTGTTTTTCTTCCTTTTTCCCCCTCCGTTGTCACTCATCATCTGACCCCACACACTAACCTTCGCTGACAACAGCCACCTACAGTACCTGTAGTAGGCTACCGTAGGCGGGTAAGTTATCGGGGCTAGTGACAGAGCTCAGCTTGGGAATGTTTTTTTTCTTTTTTACCTCCTCGACCCGGGGTATTATTATTTTTAATAACGCAGGTTAAAATACGGGAGATTTACGGAAAATACTAATAACGGAGGACGGCGTGAAAGAAGGGAGTAAAATACGGGACTTTCCCGCCAAAACGGGATACTTGACAGGTATGTCTGCAGGCCCCGCCGCACACAAAATTAAACGGTTTCAACCACCAACCTCCCTTGATGGGTTCTTGATTACCAGTACTTTAGGGCAAAGAGAAACAACCCACCGAAGAAACAGCAGAGAGTCCTGACTATCAGCAGAAACTATATTTCCCCGTATTGACACTCTCATCAATGAGCTGGAAAGGAGGTTCTCCCGGAGAGTCCATGGAGCTGGCACGCTGAGCCGTGAAGTTTTGACATGGCAATTTTAAAATGGAATTGATCCACTATTACAAAAATACACCCGGCACTAAAAGTTAACCCCTTCTTGTTGCAGCCGGAGATGAAGCTTGTCAAAGCCCTGCTAACGCACCAATTTCAATGGAGCATCTAAAAAGCTGTAAAAAACAACCTACCCAAATCTCTATAAACTTTTACAGCTACGCTCACTCTGCCGATTGAGTATCCACCTCTTGAGAGAAGCTTCTCTGCGAAGGAGGAGGATAAGGAGCTGAGCGGTTGACGATGGGAGCAGCCAGGTTTTCTCTCTCATGCGGTCCTTCACATCGAAGGCGACATTACGCCAAGCTTTCACCTGACACGCATTATCGACGCATATGCAGGACGCAAAAAGAAAAATTACTGTTGCACTAGTCTGGATCTCAATGTCTAGGTCTGTAAGTTTTATTTCTCTGCTAAATAACTGCTTTAAGCTGAGAAACTCAACACACTGCTTTCAATATGCTGTTTTTGAGAGACGGGGACCCAACTGATATAAAAATCAAAAAGTGGGGAGTGTTGTGTGAGTGTGGACTGTCAGTTGAACATGTTTCATCTTCTCAGACTTATAAAACCAAGAGAGGGCAATTCTGTATCTATGCATACTGTAAGCCTTCTCACATGGCCTCTTTTTCCCCGTCTCCACAAAATGTTTTAAATGTTTCTGAATTACAACAAAATGCGAAATATTACTTGTTTTTTAATCGCTTCTCATTGCCACAAATGTGTTTAGAAAAAAGGGAAAGAAAAACTTTAAAAATCTTTTTCGTTTTGGTTGAAGATAATATTTTAAAAGGTGCAAAAGTGGTCCAAATTTCATTGCCGGCGATGATCCTAATTATGTCCGAAGATGCAACAAGTCAATGGCTTCTACCTGTTTACAAATAGAATATGCTAGAT